>NC_045743.1:20567757-20570185 GCF_008692095.1 Etheostoma spectabile | reverse complement strand
CATGTTAATTGTTATCATGAGCATGATAGCATGCTAATATTAGCCTTTAGCTCAGTGGGCTACAGCTTCACAGAGCCCCCAGCATGGTTATAGTCTTTTGAATCACTGAATGTGACCTAATGTCGTTCTAAAGCCGCTGAACAGCGTCATGAGTGGACGACGGGCGGATCTCGGCCTGACCTTTTCCTCCGAGTCAACTGTTTGAACCAAGTCCCAAAGGAGGTGAGGCGTTTGGGTCTAAGCCACTTATCCAGGGGAAATGGACAGGGGCTTAATATGGATGACAATGCTTCAAGTGCACAAGAATGGACTTATGGAGTGTTATACACACACAACACACAATATCTTCGTAAGGACATGATTTTCGAGAAAAAACGCAGCCGCTCAGCTTTTAACTAGAAGGAACAAGTATCATTGGGTTTGATATAACTGACCAAATGAAACATAGACACCAGTGGGTGATAGCTGGACAATAAAAATAAAAAAGAATATTTATGTATATGTATGTGTATATCAACATGCATGTTCATATGGGTGTAAGTATACATGTATAAATGAGTGAATAACGAATTGTTTGTACATAACTATGTACTTTTATTACGGGGTTAGGGTCATAACACATTTTGTTTAACTTCTTCCTACTTCTTTTGGAGCATGGAAATCCTTATTTGAATCATTTACAATAATCCTTAAAGACGCGCTTGCTGAGTAGTTTGTTTTTGTATGTTCTTTTTTTATATTTAACATTTTCCAAATAAACTTAATCGAACAAACAAGAGATCACCTATCACACTAATTCTATGGCCTCTCTTCACCGGCTTCCTTTTAAATTTCATATTCATTCAAGTACTGGTGTTAACGTTTGGAACCCTAAAAATGTTAGTCCCCAGTATATTACTGACTTTCTCCATCCTTCTATGCCAAATCGAGCTCTTGGATCACCAGCTGAATTTGCTGGATGTCCCTTAAACCCACTTTAAAACTCGAGGTGGCCAAGCTTTTCAAGCTGTGCCCCCCGATCTCCCCTCATTGTTGTTATCCCTCGACTCCTGTGATGCTTTTTATTAAGTGATGCCATTTTTATTCACACAGGCTTTTGGTAAGCCTATTGGAAAAACTAACAACTTTTAATTGTTGCTGACCTCATTTATCTGCTGCTGCTGTGATTCAAATCTTGTCATCCCTGTGTGTCTTTACCAAAGAATAAGATACATGACAAGAATTAGGGTTTATATTATAGCAGCTTTCACTGACTGTTAAACGTTACAAAAAAATACACAATACAAGCAATAAAAAAGAAGATTTACAGCACCAATGATCATAATAATGAGGGCTTCTTCTCCATCAGATTAGCCTAGTTAAATATGAGTTATGAAAGCCGCTGACGGACAGTCTTGATGGAGACGTCATGTGAGCTGGCAACAGTGCGGGGCCCCTGAGTGGAGAAGCGGTCCCCTGTGTTCAGAGTGAAAAACCTGCTTTGTGCTGAATGAAAAAGCTCTCCCTGCTTTTCCTATTTCCCTCTGGCTGCGTAGCTCTGTGACAGCGGTTCCAGAAGCCAGAACGTCCCTCTTACCACACCTCCCAACTCCAACCCCCCCCCCCCCCTCTCATTTTTGTCCATTAGCAATCCAGAGGGGGGGAGAGGTTTTTTGCTGAAAACAAACAACAACCAACAAAAGCCAAAGTGGGGCGAGGAGAGCGGAAGGGGGGGGGGGGGGGGGGGGGGGGTGCAGAGCGAGAACTTCTGTGTGAAATAATTGCGAGGAACAATTCCAAACAGATGTCTGTTTGGACTTGGCCCTGGGCTCGTGTCCCCGTTAAATATAGTGATTTGATTGGAAAACAAGCAGTGTGAGATGGGCTGGCGGCCAGCCGGACCATTCAGGGGTTCTCTAACGACCCCCGGGGGTCGGGGGGTCGTCGGAGTAAAAGCAGATCAGAGAGGATGTGGGGCCGGCGGCCAGGACAGGGCCCATAAATCTAGCCCATTCTCAGAGGAAGCTATCTTTTTTCACTTTGCCATCAGAATTAAAATACAATCACAATCGTCACATTGTGCTCCCGCCAGTGAGCAAATGTTATAATTCAGAGCCAGCGGACAGAGCGGGGGACGTCGGGTTTATTGGTAGTGGACCATAGGGAAGAAGGTCAACATGGGTGATGTATTCTGGGCTCGATGAGAACCACCGCTCAGGGAGTTGTGGGAAACTTTCCTACACATCCATGCATTAAACCAGTGCATGAAATGGTCTGAAAAAAAAGTGCCAGTATCCTAACTCAGCAGTTGCATGACATGATCATTGCATGGGTCTTAAACATATTTATATTCATTCATATATCTTGTAGGGGTGTGTTGGGTACTTTGAGGTTCGTAACCAAGACTCTTTCCAGTAATCAACAGAAGACAGGAAACACGACAAGTTTT
>NC_045743.1:20551477-20567747 GCF_008692095.1 Etheostoma spectabile | reverse complement strand
GGAGAGCTGTTGAGTGTCACCCCTGACAATAAAGCAGTGTAAACACTTTGAGCATTATTAGCAAAGTAAAATCTCTAACAGGGTGACAACATATAGTCGACTATTCGACGGTTCAGAAACCTGATGCGACTGCCAATCTCATTGTCGCCGTGTCTGAAAGTCATAACACTGTTTCTTACAACACCTGCACTACCTGGTAGTGTTGTAGTTTCTGTTCCTGTTTTTCATTTAATCCACACTCTCTGTATAATTTTATCTGTATTTATATTTTTTGATAACAAGTACTTAATTTTTCCATATTATTCATGGTCACTGGTGAACATAACTTATATTATGGTTACCTACTTTTGCTTTGTAACTTTAATTACATGTTCAATTTAATTTTAAAGTCACTTACTTACACTGCAATATTGTTTTTTGTTCTACGGCAACCGCACTTTACTTTACAAAACCTTTATTTGACGTCACTTTACTTCAGTCTACCTTCTGCTCATTGTCTACTGTTCGCTTGTTTTTTTTTTGTGTGTTTTTGTGTGTTTTTTGCTCTTATTGTTGAGAATGCTACTGTAACTAAGGAATTTCCCCGCTGTGGGATGAATAAAGTATTATCTTATCTTATCTCTTATCTTATCTTCAATGTCTTGTCCAAAGGCCTTTCATTACTTTTGTAATCAACCTTGAGTGCCTGTACTTTTAAATGACTGCATTAGTCATTACTCGTCCTCCTTTCTGTGTACTTTGATCCCTTCCTGAGCACCGCTGGTTAAAAGGAGACCGAAAGCACTCCTCCAACTCCAGCTTACGATCACAGCACACTGTACCATGAATGGGATGCATTATTACAGTGGGAACATTTGTGAAGGCAAAATATCCGATGGCATAGCTGACCCAAAGTTTTTCTTCCAATTTTCAGCCAGCTCTGCTTTTTCCAGATGTGTTAATGTAGGGTGGACAGCTGCACCCTATGGCAGAATGGCGCAAGATGATCAGGATCGTTTTCATTCCCAACTGAGCATTACAGGAACACACATGCAGTTCTTAAAATATAAAAAACTTCATCAAGCTGCCAAAGAAAAGGAGAGAGAAAAGGAAGTTTCTAAGTCAGACTTGAGTGTGAGCTGAGGTCAGCGTTCCACGGCTCTGATACGCTCTCTGCAGGGCAGGAAGTGGTGTGTCAAAATCCCTCTAGCACTCCCAGACCACTTTTTGGACTGTACATCTTTTACATCTCTGTCCTTCTCACAGCACACTGACTCAGTGTACAAGAAAGCCCAGCAGCACCTCCACCTGCCCAGGATTTCCCTATGGTCTCCGCGTTAAACACTTTGAACTGTGGGTAATTTCCTTTGGTGAAGCCTGCATCGATTTAGACTGATGGAAAGGGCTCGGTGAGTGTGTACTCCAACTCTCCCGCCCTTTTGAGTTTGACATTGGGACAACCCTAAGACCTCATGAATTTCACGAGAACGCACACCAAAGTTTGTGAGTCTGTGAGTCCGGACTTTGGGATTGGGCCATTGAATCCATACTCTCTTAAAATGTGTCAGCTTGATACAATGCTGTCACCTTCAAACACAACACACAACATGCCTGGATAAGAAATCAGGCCAGCAAGATCATTGGCTCCCCCCAAACAGAACTCTAGACCTGGTCAGTACTCTAGACCTGCTAAGCCACTGCAATTTCACAGGATCTATCAAAAAAGTACATATAAATATTAACTATCAGATAGTTCTGTCTGTTTTTTTGGTTATTCAAAAGAGGGCAAAAAGTGCCACAAATAGATTTCAATTTTAATTAAGTAGGGGAAACAGTAATGCATGATGATGAATCCCTTACATGACAATCAGTCAGTAAATCTCCTGGCTTTTTGTTTTTTTTTGTCAACCCATGAGATAACCAGAAGCAACTACGTGTTAATGCGTCTCTCAATACTTCTCACTTCTCACCATGTCTCTGGCATTCAGCTCCATTAGCTCCTTAAGTTTCTTAGCAACCGCCACACAAACATGAGAAAACATTGGGCTTTGGTAACACTTTCATAGATATGATTGTAGTTATGTGTCAACCGGACGCACCTCCTCCTTTTTTATTTCCAGTCTCTAGATCCTCCCGCCAAGGTTGCCCCTTGAGTCCTGCGCTACTTGTCCTCTCTCAAGCCATTCGCCAATCGATTATGATGTCACCAATATGCATTCGTAATACGCAGCATCGTCTCTCATTATTTGTGGACAATGTTTTGTTTTTTACAGATAAGCCCTCTTGGTCTCTTCCTCACCTTCTATCATTATGCGAGGAGTATGGAAGCTTGTCAGGCTTTAAAATAAACTGGTCCAAATCTGCACTACTTCATTTGAATAATTCTGCCCGCAACTCAACCATCTCTGCTAACATCCCCATTGTTAAGCACTTTAAATAAGGCATTGTTAAGGCATTCCCCTGCTTAAACCAGATTATTAAACTAATACAGTAACTATTATGTTGGTCTGAATATTGTTATGAAAGATATGGAAAAGTGGATGGGTCTCCTCCTGTCTATTCAAGCCCATATCTCAGTAGTTAAAATGAATGTTTTACCCAGGATTCATTTTGTGAGCTCTGTGCTTCCTCTCTCCTCTCCTGTTGGCTACTGGCGGGAATTACAATCAGCGGTATCCAAATTTATCTGGAAAGGCAAGCGACCACGTTTCAAGATGTCTCCTTTACAGACGAGGAGAGAGGATGGTGGCTTTAAACATTATTTCTGGTCCTTTGTCCTTAAGACCCCTCCTCACTTGGTTTAACCCAGATGTGTATGTTTGCTGGCGTACCTTAGAGAGTGCTCTGACAGAGCCGTGGTCATTCAATGACCTTCTCTTTGCCATTATCTCTAATAATCAATGACAGCTACGCTTTGGCCCCATTATCTCTCATATTAATCAAAACTCTGAGATAAGTTGAAGCAAACTGCCATATAGCTTGGAACTGGCACACTTTTTCCCCATTATTCAATAATACAGCACTCCTGATTGGTGGTAGGCCGATAACAGTGCCTCAGTGGGAACAAAAGAGTTCATTATCTAAAAGACATTTTTAGCGAAGGTGGCTTGTTACCATTCTCTCACCTACAAAACGCAATCAATCTACCACGTTCTTCTTTATTCTTTTACCTTCAGTTAGGATCAGCACTCAAGGCACATGGTGTTCCTTGGCAGAGGCCTTTGCCCATTCATCCTATTCAGAAGTTATTTACTGGTCAGCCTAAAAACTGTGGTATGGTATAGAGACTTTATCAGTTCTTAGGGAATTAATTAGTGAAATCTGGCTGCTCTGCCCTTCCTATTGAGAGGATCTGGGCATGTGATTGCCCATACCCTGCTCTTGACTGACATGCTGTATGGTCTAACATTCCAGAAGTATCTCGCAATCCATACCATCAGCAGATTCAATGCAATTTCATACAATGGACACATCTCACCCCCGTGAAAATGCACCACGTTAAAAAAATTAACAGCCCTTTATGCACTTTCTGCCCAATTAAAGCTCAAGGTACATTTCTTCACATGTTCTGGGAGTACTCGCGTGTTGGTCAGTTCTGGAAGAATATTGCATCCAAAATGTCCACCTTGATTAATGTTAATGTGCCTATTAAGGTCAATGTTTTGATTCTGAATGATCTGCCAACCTTCAAGGTTTCTGAAGCTCCAAAACGTGCTGTTTGCTGGTCTTACAGCTGTTAAGAGAATGATTGCAACCTGTCGAGAGCCACCTCGTGACATGTCTATCTATGCATGGACCCTTGCCTTCTTGGATGTGCATTGAACTGTCAACTGAGTGCATCCGTGGAGCGCCGGTAAGGTCCCTGGCCACTTGGCGCGGCATCGCTGGCCCTTTGAGGTCCGGACTGTGGCCTTGTGCCGCAGCCTTGGCCTCAACCTGCGCATGGGATTGGTCCCTTGTCTCGTGTCTGTCTGTGTGTGTGTATCTGTTTATATATATGTGTGTGTGTGTGTGTGTGTGTGTGTGTGTGTCTGTTTCTGCACGTGTTGTTCTGTCTCCCTCCCGCCCAGATTTTCTCTCTGTGTTTTTTGGCCCCGGGACGCGTTCCATGTCTTGTTTGTAATTGTTTGTATAGGTTTAATTTCTTAATATATTAATAATGAAAATAAGTAATTTAAAATAATTGATAACAAAAAAACAGGAGGAAACAGTCCATTTGCTGGGGACTATTTTCAGCAGCGGATTAATACACACGTTGTGCTATTGAGATTATATTGAATGATGAATGTTGGATTGAGTCAGAGTGAAACACTGTGTGTTTATGGTAATGAAGAAGTGTGTGTCCTTTTGACTAAACACACAACACTTGTTAAAATGATCAATTGTTGGTCTTTTTGGTGATAATTCTTCTTTAAATTATTGCTAATGAATTAGTTTGAAAAAATGAATCAAGTTGCAACGTGAGTAATGTAGGCCCCAGGTTTGACAAGGAGATAAGTGCGTGGTAGTAAAAAGACAATGTCTCTGGTTCTGCTGCAGCAGTTTGTTATCTTTCCATGAGTCTCATTCAGTTATGTGGTTGAAATGCTAAAAAATAAATCAGTTCTTTTAATGTCACTTTACATTCCAAATTGACTGGGTTTAATGTTATTAATATTATTATTATTATTATTTATTTATTTATTAACCTTATTCTATCTTTAACAATATGATATCTCCTGAAGAGACACAGCAGGCTTGCTTTCACTTTCCAACTGGTGTATTAAGAAGATGTAGAAGGTCCGTTCTCTGACAGGATTAAGCCCTGTGCCAAAGATGCAGATCACTGGTGTATGGGCGGCAGCTGGTCACTGAGCCAAGCCAATCCCAAAACGAGTAAGAGAGAACAGAAACAGAAAGGAACATTCAGGACACCTACAGATTGCAGCATTACAGATGGTTGTCCTTCTTCGAGTACTGAAAGGGACAAGTTTGTGACCCACAGCTCCTTTTCACTGCAATATGCTATAGGAAGGGCACACCAGACTGACCTTTGACCCCCAGAAGATGACCCTCTGAAGATTGCTTTCAGCCATGTGTTGCAGTACCACACATACTTCAGGCTGTCATCTGACTCCATCCATCTTGACGGACACGACAGAGTCAGAAACACTGCATACTAATAACCAAATTAGCTTGTTGTTGCCATTTTATTACACGGCTTGGTTGAATACTCTGATTGGTCAATCAGAGCATTCTACGGCCTGTTATTTATATCACAGTGTTGCTAAATTTAACAGACCGTTGGGGCGACCTCTATCTCATCTGGTAGAGTGTGCCCCCCATTTAGGCCGTCCATAACATTACAACCCCTCCAATCATCAAAACTGGCCGGTGCAACATTGCCCCCCCCAAAACAACTTTTATAATGTCCTTTACATAAATAAAGATATTTGCACCATAAATTGATGCAGAAAAGCCCCCCCCCCCCCCCCCCCCCCCCCCCCCCCCAGTGTTGAAACCTGCCACACTAAGGTAGGTAGATGTAACAGCCTGGTCTACCACTTGCAGATTGAAATGCAGCCCCATGCTGTATCTCATGGCATTCAACGTGACCAAGATATTAAAACTGAACAGATGCTTATGATTTCTGTAAGCTGTCTCTCCTCAAATGTAGACATACAATCTCTTACAGATGTTGTCACTTGTTGAGCCATCTGCTGCCTTGGCATAGCGTGACACAGACTAGGCCTGCCTAAAGAACCTGCCCCCAGAAAGGCCAGAAAGCAACATACATATTCAGGAACAGGCTCCAAGGCCCCGCTAATCATCTGACCCCCATGGTAACGCAGCATCTGCAGCACGCCTACAAGAGAATGTGAATGCCAGTCTATGTACAATAGATATGGCGTGTGTGAGAAACAGAAACATGATGCAGCATTGCCCTGTTGACCATTTAAAATTCAGATGACAACACAAGTCAGACTGTCCATTGTCCCAGGAGGTGGGTGTTCCACTGTTCACAGCCCTGTGACTCAATCACCTGCCACAGGGACGCGCCACCCTCGAGTTCACTTAGAACCATCTGTCTATTGTTTTTGAGCAGCACGAGCAAGGAGATTCTAAAATGTATTAGCATCCTCTGAACTGCTTTTTGCATCTCTGGCTTTGGCCTGTAGATACATTTTGGTTTGCAGGACATCAGACTACACTCTAATACTCTTATTAGGGTTATGTGCCATACGTTTAAAGAAGTTTTAAAGAAATGACCAGGGAGGATCGCTCCAGCTCTAGTCTATATCCTCGACGTTCCACTTCCAGGATTGCTTTAGTGCCACAGGAAATTCTGCCAAAAGCATGTATTTTTGTCGAGGTCTGTTACCTTCTTCAGTTTCTGTGTTGCCGTTCTAACCTCGGGTGGATTTCTGAGGACTATGGTTACCTGGTCCTCAGATCTCTGCAGGGTAAATCCAGAACAGTTAGCTGACTATCTGTCCAATTCTAGGACTATGGTTACCTGGTCCTCAGATCTCTGCAGGGTAAATCCAGACAGCTAGCTAGACTATCTGTCCAATCTGAGGACTATGGTTACCTGTCCTCAGATCTCTGCAGGGTAAATCCAGACAGCTAGCTAGACTATCTGTCCAATCTGAGGACTATGGTTACCTGATCCTCAGACTCTGAAGGTAAATCCAGACAGCTACTAGACTATCTCCCATCTGAGGACTATGGTTACCTGGTCCTCAGTCTCTGCAGGTAAATCCAACAGCTAGCTAGACTATCTGTCCAATCTGAGGACTATGGTTACCTGTCCGCAGGTCTCTGCAGGGTAAATCCAAACAGCTAGCTAGACTATCTGTCCAATCTGAGTTTTCTGTTGTCGACTAAAACTACTTCTGAACGTAGACATGTTCCACCAAAACAAGTTCCTTCCTGAGACTATTTAGCAGCGGCATAACAATCGTCATGGGAGGCGGTAGGCTGCGCAGCTTAGCACCAATACCCTTGGAACATTTACCCTGGAACACCCTGCCTCCACCTTTTAGTTTTTATAGTGTTAAACACATAATTTAAACATGTAAATATCTGTCCAATATACACTGTATGCACCTACCTCAGATATATAAGCACCTGTTACATAAATAATTCTTTATTTATTCCAGCCCCATATCTTCAACTTCAACTTCAACTTCAACTTTATTTATTTGTCATTTTTAATATTACAGAGTGCAGACGAGCGAAATTGCGTTGCACACTTATAATATTGCAATGATATTCCAGTGCAATGGAATACATTTCCGGATTATTGTACAAATAGTTTAACAGATCGCAGTGATCAATTGTAAAACAGTGCAGGATGAACTGTGCAAATTGAAGAGTAAAAAGAGTAAAAAAGAGAGGAACTGAAATGGCTAAAAGTTCAGCAGCATTTAAATACCCGATGGCGTGCATAGGTGCAGAGTTCAGTTTATGGATCAGAAGTTCAACATTCTGATGCAGTGGGGAAAAAAGCTGTTGCAGAACCTGGTGGACCTGCAGCGGATGCTGCGGAACCTCTTTCCAGAGGCAGCAGGGTAAACAGTCCATGGTGGGGGTGTGTGTCTTTTGATATATTTCGGGCTCGGACACACACCTGGATGAAGTGTCCTTAATGGAGGAAGAGAGAGCCCCAATGATCCCTTCTGCTGTTCTCACCACCCTCCTCACTTCTTCCAGTCAGAGGCTCTGCAGCCTCCACACCACACAGATAGACAGCTGGTCAGAATGCTCTCTATGTGCTTCTGTAGAAGGTTCGAGGATGGGAGAGGGCAGGTGGGCTCTCCTCATCCTCGTAAAAAGTACAGACGCTTCTGTGCCCTCTTCACCAGTGATGAAGTGTTTTCAGACCAGGTGAGATTGTCTGTAATGCAACCCAAGGATTTGTGTGCTGCTGACCACCTCCACAGCTGAGCTGTTGATGAGCAGTGGAGCGTGGTGAGCCGGGTTTCTTCCTGAAGTCGACGACGATCTCTTTCGTCTTCTCCACGTTCAGGATCAGGCTTTGTCTCTGCACCAGCAAACCAGCTGCTCCCACCTCCTCTCGTAGTCCTGGTCGTGTCATCCCTGATCAGGCCCACCACCGTTGTGTCGTCCGCAAACTTCACATGTGATTAGTGGAGAACCTGGGGACGCAGTCGTGAGTCACATAGTGAACAGCAGGGGGCTCAGACCCAGCCCTAGGGGAGCCCTGCTGAGGTGATACGTCAGATGTCTGTCCGACCCGGACCGACTGAGGTCTTTGGTGAGGAAGTCCAACAGCCAGTGTCAAAGGGGTGTGTTGAAGCCCAGATGTTCCAGTTTTCCCACCAGTGCTTGTGGGATGATGGTATTGAACGCTGAACTAAAGTCCAGGAACAGCATCCGCCATGGGTGTTTCTTTTCCTCCGGTGTGCAAGGTCAGGTGAAGAGCGAGAGATGCATCCTCAGTGGAGCGGTTTCGCGTAGCAAACTGAAACGGGTCGAATGTTGTGGGGAACTGGAGACGATGTGGTTTCTCACCAGCCTTTCAAACACTTCATATAATGGAGTCAGTGCAACCGCCGGTAATCATTGAAACAGGTGACTTGGGGTTTCTTTGGCACCGGAATGATGGGGGCAGACTTGAAACATGCTGGCACTGTGGCTTGGTCCAGCAGGTGTTAAAAATGTCTGTGAGCACACCAGCCGCTGACCTGCACATTCCTTTAACACCCCCCAGGTATGTTGTCAGGACCTGGTGCTTCCGCGGGTTGACTCTTCTCAAGTCTCCACACGTCGGCTGTTCAAGGCAGAGTACCTCCTCTTCCTGATGTGAACAGCCTTCACTGCTGGAGTGCTGTTTTGCCTCGACCCTCCCAAAAAGTATTTAGCCCATTTAGGAAGTCAGTGTCAACTTCACCCACCGGGGCGGAAGGCGTGTTGTAGTCCTTGATCGCCCGTATGCCTTTCCACATGCTCCTGGTGTTGCTGGCGTCGTGGAACAGTATGCACTTTTGCATTGCCTTATTGTTTTACTGTTTACAATCCTCAAACACCTGTCTGTTTAATGTGTGCGCTTACACATTAATGTTATGTTTATTTGTTTCACAGACATGAAATATAAATTACATCAATATTACATTGAATACACGTCAGGGTGTGGTAGAAACCTGTATAATTTATATATATTTATATGTATATAAACATTTGTATTGTTAGTGTGCAAATGTTTCATAAAAACAGAAGTAATTGTCGTATTTACAGTAAAGAAACAATTTCTAAGAGTAATGTAGTTTCAGAGTCTAAGTGCCCAGTGGAATGATATCAAAAGAGAATTTAGGTTTGCTTTAACATCTGTAATGTAACCAGCTATCATCTTCTTGATATATGGTCATACGATTGGGCAAATGTGTATATCTTATGTTGTTATTGTGGGACATGGCAGACTCTGTGGAACACAAACCATCATCATCATCATTTCTGAGCTTGTGGCGCCCTCCTGTGTGTGATACAGATGAGAGCATCATTAACTGGACAATGAACTTCCAAATACTGTACTTACTGCAAATATGTATTTAATTAATGTGTGTATCTTAGGTACATTAGTAGCTATCTAAAGCATGTAAACAAAATGAGAAAATGTAGACAATACGCTTGGAATACTGAGTTTTAGGATGGTGATGTGTTTCTCAAGTGTGTGACTGCATTGCAGCATGTACACACAATGCAGTAAAACATAAATACATTTTGTGGTAATGTCACAGTACACATTTATTTAATAGACAATGGAAAAGTGCATGCTCAATATGGTTTTTTTGGAATGCAAAAAAAAGGTTATTTGAACAAAATCCCAGTTATGTACTGTAAACTGTTGTATTTTAAACATCGTATCACTTTGTGAATAAGCCAACAAAATAAATGTACATTTTGACATACAGTTTAAACAGACAGAGGTCTCGGTTAAATACAAGAGAATCTTTTACATAAGCAAAACACTGTTAAAGGATTATTAAAAGTAATTTAGTTATATCAATAATAGAACATGCAGAATTAAAGATACTAATTGCAAAAAAATTCAAATTGTCACATAATTGTCATATAATTGTTAAAGTACATCATTTTAAAAGTAAATGTGGAAATTGTACTTTTGATGCAGATTATTTCATTATGAGAAAAAAAACATTTCAATTTTCATTATTAAAAAAATACTCATATTTACAATGACTTGTGAGCTACAGTTCATTTTTAACAAGAGGCTTTTTAAGAGGTTTAATTTTAAGATTATACTTGACAAATGTTTTCCTTTGCAAAGCATTGCTATAATGTACCGCTTAATAATGTACAGAGCCAGGAATGCACAAAACATTAAAGTTTACAAGGGTGTGTCACACATTAGGATCCACAATGATTAGCTGTAAGCTAAAGTAGGTTCATAGGTGTCTCCACTTCCTCCTACTTATAAAAGTATCGTTGCCATCTTGTTATTTTGGAGCCATCAAATAACTATTTTAACCAGATGTGAATGAACACTTCAATATATGAGCCTGATCAGAACAACCTAAAATGACAAAAACCATCTTGGGAAAAATGTATCTGATGTGTTCTTTAATTTCTTGGTTTGGTCCAAGTCACATGACATAAGTGTACTGCAGCCAGCCACAAGGGGGTATTCCAGATTTTCCGGCCTAACTTACACAGTCTGTGCATCAACCCCTGGTCTGAATAGGCTGCTTTCAAAGTTTAGTCAATGTCAAGTGCAACAGGGCCTTTCATTGTGAAACCAATGAAGAATGACACTTTTGAACCCGGTGCATAGCCACTCAGCTGACTTTGAAACATTGGGGTGACTTCAACCTTCAGATCTGGGAAACAAGTATGTGCCAGTATCATGTTGTTCTTTGCCTCGCCAGTTACCCTTAAAAGGCGCTCCTCCACCTTCTTCTCTTTCCATATTTTGCCATTTTCCCACATGGAGGCAAAGTCTTCCTGCTGAAGGTTGATGCACGCTGTGATTTCCCCAAAGTGTACCAGTCGTTCATAGCCCTGCTTCTTTCCCAGGAAGAAATGTACAACGGGTCTCTTGCCATTGTACACTTCCTTCATCACTGTGTGATAAAAGGTCCTAATCTGTGAGATGTACTTCTCCAGACTTCTAGGTGTAACCACCTCCGGACTATACTGCTGTGGCCACAACAGCAAGACTGCGATGAAGTGCAGTGGCAAGTTCTCACTTATTGGGATTTGCTCACGAAGAACTTGGCAAAGGAAAGCATGTAGTTTCTGGTACGGCACAAGATGTTGGGATCCCGGCTTGATGCAACTCAACACAACATTGACATAGATGAAGTTGATTCTCTCCTTCACAGTGGGCTTATGTTCAGGTGCGCAAACAAAAGCATACTGTTTGGCAATCTTCGTCATTATGTCGGGTAAGATGCCATTTGACAGACAATTTAGAATCCCAGAGTAGGTATCAGCTTTATGCATCTCCAGGAATTGGTTTGCCTCGTATAGTTTCAGCATGTTATTCAGGGTTTTAGTCTTCAAAAGAGCTGCAGAGTCTGTCTTGCAGAAAAGATTTACATACTGTTTGAAACATCTGAAAAGCTCGTTTTGGGCTGTTTGCTCACGACTGTTTTTCATTCCAGATATGGAACCCAAGTTCACATAAAAATTGTCAAGAAAGTCAAAGTTCACCTTCATCCTATATCTGAGGTTGTAAAGTACATCCTCAAACTGTTTGAGAATTGTGTAGTGGAGTGCATGTTTGGTGTACCGTTGATCATTTTTCTCTACAGCCTGAAGTTGCATTTGTCCAGAGAGAACACCACTCATTATGTCATGGCGGACATTGTCAGAAGAGAATATGGGGGTCTTTTTCAGCACTTCAATGACAAGTACTCCAACTTGAATTTCTCCAAGGCACCCTGCTGTATTGAAAGGGCAGTTGTCTGTCTTGGTATTCAACCGCTGAATTGACTCCTTTTTTGCAAGGTTCTGTGTGTCCTTGAATGCATCTATTGCTGACTGAGCCATTTTAAGACACGTTTTCAATTCTTCAGGACGAATAGGCACTTCCTTGCAGTTTGCTATGGCATCCTTGAGCTTGTGCTTGATGACTTGCGCTGATGTGTCTGCAAAATATGAGCTGTCTTTGGAAAGATCTCTAGCTCTGTTTGCCCAAACCTCTGCCTCTGAGAAATCCTTCTTTTTTAGGTAATAGTACCTGGCAAGTAACTGACAGATAACTGCATCGTTCGAAAATCTTTTGGATGCATTTTGAAGCACAATCTCTTCCAGTCTTGGGGTTTCAGCTAAGATGTCTTGAATTAGTGGAGAGAATTTAGATTCCTCCATTGAATGATGTCTCTTCACCAGAATGTAGTGGACATCTTGCAGGAGTTTGTCTTTGCCTTGTGTGCTCTCGTAAAGCTTGTCTGTGTTCAGCAGTAGGTCGGTGATATCAGCTTTGCTCACATTGTGTGTTGTTGTGAGTTCTTGCAAACAGTGACTTGCAATACTTGAATGGATCATTTTCACAGCTTTGAAAACTACCTTACCCTCATAGCGGAAGGTGGACACTAAAGTGGAGAATTTCCCAAATCCATCTTCGACTTTGATTGTTCCACAAACTGGTTTTGGTTGAAGACCAAGAAATTCCTCACACAAAGACACGGAGAGCAAGGCATTCTTGCAGTATACATTCAACAGAACTAAAACAGCCAGGAGTTGTGCATGTTTCTGATTTATGTTGAAGCTTTTCAGGGTGTTGCGGGCCACACTCTGAACATATTCTGGCTTGAAGTTCTTCTTCATGATCATGAACCCATAGAATGTGTCTACATTCTTGTGTGTTTTCTCTATTACTTTAAGTTTATCCTCAAACAGTCTCTGCTCAGTCTCAGAGAGATTATTTCCAATGAATACCATCTCGGCAGTTGGTTCAGTTTGGTCAGAGGACTCTGATCTCATACAGTTCAGGAGAATTACCTGTGGAGTGGTAGACTTAATGTCTTTCTTCACACATTCTTTTTCAATGAACTGCTGCAAGTCAAACACTTTTTCCTTATCATCAAAGGCGTCTATCATCAGCAAAACAGGGACCCGTGGTATTTGCTCCTTATGTTCATGCATTAAAAGTTTGACCACTTGATCAGCGACTTCAGCAAAGTCAGCATTGCTGTCTTTGAGAACAGCACAGCGGAACATTGCCCGGTGAGCCCATAATGTATGCATGGCCAAAGTTGTCCCACCACATCCAGGTACATGCATGAGGTTGAGCAACACACAGGCTCTTCTCAAGGAGCACAACTCTGGCAGGAGTGTGTTCATGATGAAGTCAAACTTGTCTCGTTTGATAAATGGTGTGGATCCAGGCTGCTCAGAGAAATAAAAATTCCACCAGGACACTTTTCCTCCTTTGTAGAAGTTCTCCTCTATGGCAATTTGATCCTCATTTCCCCCTTCACATTGGTTCACACACAGGACCTCTAAGGTATTCAGGCTACGCTCCACTTTTTTTTCAAGAAGCACTTTGCTTTCTCCACCACAGGGTAAGAAACGGCTGGATCTACGGTTTTTTGACAAAAGACTAAGGACAGTGCCATTGACTTCAGCTAAGCTGAGGTCATATATGCATCTTTGCGAGATGTTGGTGCCGCACCGAGCGTTAATTAAGCCTGTCCAGGAAGTAAACGCTTTTTCATTGTTGCATATACAGAGGATTTGATCTGTGCCTTTGAGCTCCTGGTAGAATGTACTGAAAGTCTCAACAAGAGGGTCCATCTTCTCACTTACTGTTGACAAAAGTAAGAAAATAACAAGGAATCTTTTGTTTGGAAGCACATCTTTCCGACACAAGAAAGAAATCACATCTCGAACGGAGGCTCCCTTGTCCATCAACCACTTGTCTATGTCTGAGGGTACCTCATCCTCAATACCTCCATTGCAGAACACCCAACTGGTGTTTCGAGTCAATTTCAACTTGTTTGCAATGTCTTCAACTCCTTCCGTGATTTTATACTGTGCTGGTAAATGGACACTTGTTGTACTCTGCTTTTCAAAGTGATACTGCCATCCATGTTTAGCTGATTCCGGATCAAAGTCCAAAACAGCTGTTGGGTTGAGCTCCACAATAAACCCCAGTGATTCAAACTGGATTGGATGAGATTTGTTAGCTACTATCACATACTGCTCACAGTGTGACTTATCCAAAGAGTGGGATCCACCAGTTATCATCTGACTTAATCTGGAGCCTTGAGTACTGCTTTTGATCACATTCAGGTGCTTCTCTTCAGCTTGTTTTCGGAGTTGTGATCGCTGTTTCACACTGTCAACAAACCGGTTGTAGTCGTCCATAGGTTTGGCAGATGTGGTTGGTTTGAGAAGATCCCTGCTGCTACCGCCATCTCGGACAAAGAATTGTTTGAATGGTTTTGTGTCCGTTGTGTCTGTTTCTTTACCTTTAGCTTTTTTCTTGGCTTTTTTTGTGTCCACGTTGAAAGTGTGGTAGATGTTTTCTTCACACAGAGTAAAGTCAGGAACTATGTCCACTTCTATCACAAATTTGTCTGATGATGTCATATTCTTATTGAGAACCCCAACAAATCGCGGATGTTTGATGCAAATTTGAGCCGTTTGTTTGTGTTTATGCTCAAAATAACCATCAATGGCAGATTTGAGCTCTTTTGCATAGGCCTCAGTGACCTTTTCAACCACTCCCAACACTTGACCGTGTCTGAAGTCCGGCTCGTCTCCAATTCCAAAATGTATGGTGCCATTGGTGCGGCTGTTCATGCAGGCAGCTGCAAAGCGAATAGTCTCTTCTATGAACTTGCTCATTTTAGTTTCATTCGTTGTATTGATAAAAGCTTTGTACTCGTGGCAGGGTTCAATTAAGTCTGAGGGACCTGATTCTGTAATATCAAGAATGCTGCTCTCCATGTATCTATATGTATCATCATACCTACGAAATGGATAGGGCTTGCACGGGCTCCCAGGCTGATATGTATAGCTTGTTGGATTCTCTTTCTGTAGTTTCTCTGCAATATCTCTGGCATTAATGATAAGTTTTGCTGGTCCAAAAGTCACACCAATTTCTTTTAAGTCTTCTGCATTTAAAAGCAAAAGACTAGGTCCATTAATGTCCTGCTGAAACAGTCTCTCTGCAACTTTATCATCCACAACCTTGAGAATCCATTCTTTCACATGATGTTTACTCCAATCCTTGATGTCAGGTGGAAGGTCCTCCTCGCTCTGAAATTAAAAGTGCTGTTATTATTGTTGTGTAATAACGCACAAGACCTGAAGTGGTTTAACATTTTATAAAGTTTTGTGGGTTTCATAACTTTATCTTTTAAATGCTTGTGAATCTATTTTAAAACTTATTTTACAGGGCTTAAAGTGAAAAGAATCCTGAGCCTGAAACTTTTTTTGGAAGGGGGGATGAATAAAATTAAATGGGTACATTTCTACTTTGTCCAACCATTTATTAAATAAAGAGTCAATGTAGATTTTCATATTTCAATAATATCATAATCCTACATTAAATAATTGTAAAACTTTCTAGATGCGTTGTTACTTTGGCCAGGTCATCATTATCAAAGTGATTTAGTACATTCATGATTTTGTCCATGTTGACATTAGTTGCTTCATGTACATTTATTAAAAACTTAGTATTGTTTAGCTTTTGATATAGCTAGACTCTGAAACTATGTTCAAATAACGGCCAAGCTGATTCCATACAGTTTTGTCAAGGCAATTTGGGCTTTAAATATACTTCATACAGCGGCCATTGTTAATGACAAATCATGTTACGCTTTCAACGTGCACACACACGTATTGTTTTAATCACCAACACGGTTGGTCAGCAAAGGCACAGTTGCAGTGGTCAATGCCAGTAACGTACTCGTATGACAGAGTGCACGGAACAAAGCTAGCATCTAAGGGCTAGCATCTAATGAGTAGCATCTAGTGACTTACATCTAATGAGTAGCCTCTAATGACTAGCATCTAATGACTAGCATCTAGTGACTTACATCTAATGAGTAGCATCTAGTGACTTACATCTAATGAGTAGCCTCTAATGACTAGCATCTAATGACTAGCATCTAGTGACTTACATCTAATGAGTAGCATCTAGTGACCTTTTCCTCTTGTCCTATATTCATTTTTTTTTAGCCGCGTTACCTCGGACCACACACCGCACTTTTGCTTTTTGGTAAGGACCTGCCCTACTTTGCATCTGATTGGCTACAACTACTTTCATTGATAGGTGGAAGTTCAATGATTGGTTAAACCTAGCGCATCAAAAACA
>NC_045743.1:20546589-20551467 GCF_008692095.1 Etheostoma spectabile | reverse complement strand
TCCCATGTGGACTTTTTCATTTATTTATTTTTCTAAAATAGTCATGACCCAGAAATCCGGCACCAGGCCTGAGTACTTTGAGCTCTGCCTTAGTTAGAGCAGCGTTCCTCTCATATGATTGGTTGTTGGAATCAATTGACTCAAAAATATGACACCCGCATGCAAGTTCCCAAATTTATTTATTTATTTATTTTAGCTCACGGCTGCTTTAAGCCCTGCATTTTATCATAGTTGTCAGTTTATGGGTTATGGTATGTAATGCAGATTGTTTTAATGCTTCTTACCTTCATTTCACCTTCATCTGCCATTATAGCACTGGTTCCTTCTTCACAGACGTAGCTCACTAATGATACAAAAATAATTTAAAAGACCGATTCACACTAGAGGAATAGATACAATAAAAGATACTTCTACATTACATGTACATTTCTGAATAATGTACTGGAAACATAAAATAGCCTACAAAATATCATATCCTGGTATTCATTTTTACCTTCATTTTTTCCTGATCATCCAAAAAAGCTGGCTCACTTCACACCAATCTTGACTACCCGGCTGCTGCAAAAGAAGGCATACATATAAATATACTACAGGTTTTTTTGATTGGTTAAGCACTATTTTGAAAGCAGGGACCGGTTTTTCAGAACACTTCACCCAATCAGCAGAACACCTCCGACCCTTTGAGTGATTAGAGTACTGTAAATGAGGTACACAGAGAGAGTGCAAATATACAATAAGTTCACCTGACACTACACAAGACCAATGTTGCAGACTGAGGAAAATATCATTTATTTCTCTCCATATACCCATCACAGTCAACATGTCACCATGGAGAATCACAGCTAAACATGTCCCAGTTAGATGCTACAGTACTACTGCATAAACACTGTTAGCTCAGCAAAAAACAGCCAAACATCAAATACTGTATGCAGTACAGGTTACAATTACTTTTAAAAAAAACACTACACTTACCTGCTGCATTTTTATAGTGCTTAAAACTGATTGGTAGGTCTACAAAGCATGCGCTTGCACAAGTGATGGCTGTGTTTCACAGATTGGCTCATAGGTGTGCTCACGTGACAGCCAGTGCTTTGGAATTGCAAGGAAGTGACATCATGATGTACTTCTGTGTCTATATCGTGTGTATACAAGTGTGTTTAGTGCTTTGCAAGCAGTGTGAGGCTGACATTGTGTTACTAGTGGCGCACATCTGGGCCCATGTTTTTCTCCTTGAGCATAAGGTTTGTGTGTGTAAGCAAGAGCTGTCTGACAAATGTCTGAGCATATTTTGGACTAGGACTTTATATATATATATATTATTTTATATAATCTTCAGGAAGAGGAACTTTCCTACTTCCTAGCACCTTACTTCATGCACCCGGACCACACCCATTTTGGAACTAGGTCTGAGGTAAAGTACTAAACAGGCCCATTTTGAACGGGCACTGCAGTAGTATTAAAACTGATGACTCATGCTAATAATTATGAAATAATATGGGGAATGCAAAGTCCTGCTACAGGGTTGCATGCCACTTCATCACTTCTATCACAATAAAGCCGATCTGTTATTTCTTTCCTTTCCTCGGACTGCCCTGAATTAGTGAACAAAACAAGCAGTGCTTAGTAACATTCCAGTGTGTGTGTGTGTGTGTGTGTGTGTGTGTGTGTGTGTGTGTGTGTGTGTGTGTGTGTGTGTGTGCTACTACTGTATGTTATTGAGGTTTCCTCGCCACTTTTTTATCTTTTCAGTTGCTTCGTTTGTAGGTTGGGTAAGGTAGCTGTGTCAGCCCTCGTGTCCATAAAATATAACATTTAAAGGCTAGTTTACAACATTTATGTGTTGATGAATGCAACAGTTCCACTTATGAACTAATGATATTTTCATATCAATACTAATCCACACACCGTATTTTAAATTCCCTATCCAATCTGTTTTCTCTATATTTTTCCTTATAATGTTTAATGATAATGGAGACACACTCTCTTAATAAAACCAGGAAGAAGCTGAATCTGTCTGGGCAGGGCTACATGATTCCGACTTACTTTAGTATAGCTATATATAGTATAACTTCATAATTAGGCCTATAATATGCAATAACAAAGTGGGAAAAAAATCAAGTATATTCCCAAAAGATTAGCCTGTTAGCCTACATCCATTTATAAAACTTGCAAGTTAGATCCAGGAAGTAGCCTACAGATGATTCACATAGGCTACATCGTAAAACGTAGCAAAGATTGGTATTAATTAAAACAACATGTTTAGGAACTACTTTTAGGAAATATCGGTATTCATTTAAAAAAAAAGATTTAGGAACTACTTTTTCCACACTGCCAAAGGGAAAATAACACCCACTTACCATCCGGGACATTTAAAGACTGCTGTCCACACCACACCGTCAAATGCGACGTCTTCAGACAGGGTTTGATACAAAAAGTAATTAAGATAGGACACGTCTATTTGCTGGCTCGCAGAGAGAAGCGAAGAGAAGAGAAGAGAAGATTAGAAAAGAGAAGAGAGACCGTGCTGCTGCGCCGCGGTCGGCTCTGAGAAAACGAAACCTAAGAAGAACTGTGTGTGTGTGTGTGTGTGTGTGTGTGTGTGTGTGAGTGTTGTGGTGTATGGTGTTCCACAAAACGTAGCTAGCTATGCTTAGCTTCCTCATAGTTTAGGGAGGGGGGAGCTGTCCCCCGCCTTCCCTGGTGTAATAGCAAGTGTATAGATATAGATGTATGCAGAATGGAGAAACGGAGTACAAATACTTCGTTACTGTACTCAAGTAGATTTTTCTGATATTTTACTTTACTTTACTCTTATTTTTGTGGCGACTTTTTACTTCTACTCCTTACATTTAACACAATAATCGGTACTTTCTACTCCTTACATTTTACAAATTGGCTCGTTACTTTAGTTTTGTACAAGTGGTCGTCTTTTCGGAGAATAGCGCGGACACGCGCCACACACCGCGAGCGGGTGCGCGCGCCACACGGAGAAAAAAGTGAGAGAAAAGAAAAAGAGACAAGCTGTCCGGAGGATAACCAGCTGAGATTGTGTGTGTGAGTCTTTGAGAACTGTAAGTCGTATAACTCATGTTGTCAGTTCACTTAAGCCTGTTACTGGTCTATAGTTCTTGCACATTTAAAGTAAGTTAGCTAGTGGTTCTGGTGTGCTCTTCACCTGTTAGCTCGTGGTTTTGGTGTGGTCTTCACATGTTAGCTGGGTTACACGTTACCAGCTCTATTCGCATGAGTTTTTTTTTATTTTTATTTTTTTTACCAAACTTCAGATTCTGTAATTCAATTGACAAGTGGATGGAACCTTAGCTAGAGAGAAGTTGTCTCCGTCTGTTTTAACAGATACACCTGGGCCAGTTGGACACCAGAATCAGCTTTCCAGTCCTAATCTAGTCCTCAACTTTCACATCATTTCACTGGAGTTTTGTTATTATTGTTTATGTCATCATACCTATTCAATCAAATGGATGGGAATATATCTACTGACGTTGCATTTGACGCACGACTAAGACACCTCACAGATTCTGCATTCATTCACAGCAAATCATTGAGGCTTGATGGCGCTAACGTTACACATAGTAGTATGGATGGCGCTAGTTAGCACATAGTAGTATGGATGGCGCTAACGTTAGCCCATGGTAGTATGGGGCGCTAACGTTAGCAACATGGTAGTATGGATGGCAACATGATTGAAAATGAAAAAAAGGGCAGACAAGCAGCAATACATTCCCATCATCCTCGACCTACTGAAGAGATGTAAACAGTACATCAAGAAAGACCCTGGCCAATGTGCTGGGACTTCCTCATTAATGTCAGTTTGTTTATCATATTTAATCCTTTATTTTCTTTCCAGAAGCATATTTGAGCCACGTACATACATGTAGATTCATTTACATGTTAGGGGGAAGATTAAAATAGAACTGATCTGTGAATTCTTACAGATAACAACTGATTCATATCTTCTAATGAGTCAGAATCTTATTAACCTGAGACCCCAGCTGTCATAATAATAATCATATATGTATTTTTTAGGCCTATTGGCAGACATCCATTTAAATGTAGCCATTGCCTATAAAGACGTACCCTCCATGTCCACTGAGTTCCTCAGCGTCTCTCTATAACATTTTTGTTGCTCCAGGTGCTTTGCAAAAAATATTGTTGTCATTCTAAGGCTACTTTTACTTTTATACTTTAAGTAAATTTCCAAGCCTGTACTTTTTACTTTTACTTGAGTAAAGAAGTTTAATCAGTACTTTGCATTTTACCAGAGTATTTTTTAACACAAGTATCTGTACTTCTACTTAAGTACGGAAAGTGAGTACTTTTCCCATCTCTGACTGTATGTATACTGACGGTCTATGGCGTATAGGCTATTCTATCTTGGAATATATATATTATTGGTATATTACACATTAAGTAGGCTACATGGCACTTTAACGCGTTCTTTCAGTGCAGCCGACCCTTCCCTTTGATACGTCACTAGACGGCGCCAGTAACAACCATAGACTACATAAAGAAAGAAATACCAGAATCATTAATTCACCTTTTTTTTGGTTGTATATTTTGTCTTACATTCTGGAAAAGTTTAGAAGATTATTTGACCTCTAAAACATCACATACAATTACATTAGAAGGGAAACATGTGTTTTACATTGTTTGAATGTAAAGATAGGAACTTAAGTCATATTGTTCATCTTTTCATATTACTGGGGAAATTTCATATCCATAAATCCATAAGTTCTCTAATTCAAAACCCAGCTTTAAATTATTTCAAATTGAAGTTGATATTTACTTTGAGTCTGTTAATTTAACAACAAACAAAAAGCTATATATATATATATATATATATATATATATATATATATT
>NC_045743.1:20528491-20546149 GCF_008692095.1 Etheostoma spectabile | reverse complement strand
AAAAAAAAAAGCTAGATTCATTTTTGATATATACCCCAATCTATTGAATGAAACACTTATGTTTTCACATTTTATACACCTTTACAAATCTGTCACATTCTTCTTTTTAATTTTTTAATTTTAATTTTTTTACTTTACCATTGTCTACCTCATGCTCTTATTTATCGTGTACTATTTTTATTACTATCGTTTATTGTTCTCTCTGTTCCATAAGATCTTTTATTTGATCTGCGTTGTCTGAATGTTTGTAATGTTATATTAATAAATAATAATAAAAAAATAGACTACATATATAGGTCTATGGCATAGACTGTATATTAATATTAACGGTCTATGGCAGTGTTGCCAAGTCCGTTCATAATAAAGTTCATTAAAAAAAAATCTTTTGTCAATGTGTTCATTCTTAGTATTACATGTCTAACTTTTGTTCATTTCTTTATAGGCCAGCAGAGAAGGACTGAGCCCTGAAACCATGGAGCCCCTTTTTAATTTTTTTATTAATATATTTTTTTTTTTAGTGACTTATTTATCAAACACTTTACAAGCATATCTTAATGCATCTTGCACTACATTTGCACTACATCCTTATCTTTTTTGTATTTTTTTCAGTTGTTTGAATATCAACGTTTTGTAATGCCATCAAGTTTGCCTGTTTATCCATTCCTACGAATATAACTTTTGTATGTAGTGTGTGTATATACAGTACATACATACACACAAATGGTACGGGTGTTAGTTTTTTTAAAGGTTATGGGAATCTAATCTTTTCTTAACGTTCTGGGAACGTTCGTTTATGGTTACAGCGAACGTTCCCCTCTAAAGGTTGCAAGACCGTTCTGTAACGTTCGCTGAGGGTTGCAACGCTAAGGGAACGTTCGCCTAACGTTCTCTAAAGGTTGCAACGTTCTCGGAACGTTCGCCTAACGTTCACTAAAGGTTGCAACGTTCTCGGAACGTTCGCCTTCTCTAAAGAACTAACTCTTACTAACTTTCAGAGAACGTTGGGGGAACGTTCCGAGAACGTTCGCTGTAACCAAAAACGAACGTTACCGGAACGTTAAGAAAACCTTCCAATTAACCAACAGACAACCAAACTACAACCAAAACAAACCTTCAGGGAACGTTCCCGCAACCAAAAACGAACGTTCCCAGAACGTTCTGGGAACCAAAAATTAGGCTCGTTCGAGATGAACTGCGCCTCGCCTGTAAAGTGGACGAGAGCAGGCGGCAGCAGCGGGGGGCGGTGACAAAAAGCTGCGGTGAAGTCGGACAGTTTCCATCCGATTCCAGCCGCCTTCAGGCTGGACAGGAAGTGATGAAAACACTGTGGTGCGATTCCAATTTAATAAAATCTAATCAGACCAACATATCAGCTTGTACACAGTCTCCAGTTGTTTAATTATGACAGAGTAGCTGGCAAAGTGCTCTACATGCGACCTGTTGCTGATTTTAATGAACAACACACTGGAGATGATCCGTGATCTGAACGGATTTATCTCTTTGACTTCTAAACTTAACTATCAGCCTCACAACATGTGTTATGTACAGAATAAG
Organism: Etheostoma spectabile; assembly: GCF_008692095.1. Lineage (NCBI taxonomy): Eukaryota > Metazoa > Chordata > Actinopteri > Perciformes > Percidae > Etheostoma > Etheostoma spectabile. Next base: position 20,544,595 of record NC_045743.1, on the reverse strand, counting down.
TCTTTAAATAACAAATAGCATTAAAAATCCTTCCGATTCAAAAACAGTAAAAGTTTAGATAAACGTCATCATGTTGTAAACCAATCAGCTGTTAAATCAGCTGAGAAGCCGGCGTTTCCCAGCATGCTCTGGGTTCCGCCTGGCGCTGCAGTCGGTAGGCTCGTTCGAGATGAGCCGGTCTGGCAGAATCGATCACCGGCGATCGGCGCCCGTTGCATGCCGGTTAGATTTATGTCCGACTTGATCCCGACTTGCTCTGACGTCATGCACACGTGGGCAACGGAAATCTCACGAGAGCACGGCGCGCAGTTCTGAGACGCAGGCGGCGCAGTTGCTTTTCACCGACTGCAAGAGCCAGGCGGACCCAGGGGACCCAGAGCATGCTGGGAAACGCCGGCTTCTCAGCTGATTTAACACCTGATTGGTTTACAAACATGATGACGTTTTATATAAACTTTTTACTGTTTTTGAATCGGAGGGATTTTAATTGCTATTTGTCTGATTTAAAGACTTATTCTGTCCAGAACACATTGTGGCTGATAGAGACGTTTAGAGAGAGAGACTAAATCTGATCAGATCACGGATCATCTACAGGGTGTTCTATTAAAATCTGCAACAGATCTCATGTAGAGACTTTGCCAGCTACTCTGCATAATTAAAACAACTGGAGACTGTGTACAGCGATATGTGGGTCTGATTATATTTTATTAAATCGAACTGCACCACAGTGGTGTGCACTTCCTGTCCAGCCTGAAGGAGCTGGAATCGGCTGGAAATGTCCGACTTACAGCAGCTTTTTGTCCCGCCCCCCGCTGCTACCGCCTGCTCTCGTCACTACAGGCGAGGCGCAGTTCATCTCGAACGAGCCTGGTGAAAAGCAACTGCGCCGCCTGCGTCTCAGAACTGCGGCCCCCTGCTCTCGTGAGATTTCCGTTGCCCACGTGTGCATGACGTCGGGATCAACTCGGACACAAATCCAACCGGCATTCAACGGGCGCCGATCGCCGGTGATCGATTCTGCGCAGACCTGGCTCATCTCGAACGAGCCTATCGTTAGCTGGGATTGGAAGTGACTTTGGGCTTGTTTTTTTGTAAAGTTGCTTACAAATATTGGTAGTCGCGGGTCGCGGTTTTCTTGGGCTTGTTGCTTGTTTGGGCTTGTTTCCAGCTTCATAATAAGTTGTCAAGCAGATATTTTCTATAGGCTATGTTATATAAACGTAGGAGTTTGTCTTGCCTGTTTCCTCGGTCCCGCCCCTTTCCCCATAAACACTGGAGACAACAGAGTTATTTCCCGCCCAGCTCCTACTTCTAATTGGCTCTGACCCAGATGGAAACGAGTACCAGCCAATCAGAGGCAGAGCAGGGCAGTCTGTTGTTTTCTGGTTAGGAAAATGCGCGAGGAGCGACTGATGGTGACTGGACTGTAGGAGAGGTTTTGGAGGAATAAATACCCGGGATAAAGTGGGCGAAATACGGGAAGAAGTATAACAAAGACTGGGAGGAAGAGAAAGGAGGAACTCTAAATCACTGTACAAAGTGTATATTTGATAGCCCATCAGTTTTCTAATGTTAAATAACGTTAAAAGGTGGTTTAACTCCCTCCTGTGGTCATCGTCCTGAAGCTCAGGGAGAGAAAATGAAACTAACGTGTGGACAGTTTACCAATCTGTCCACGTGGATGGAAATTGACAACCCGTCCGCACGGATTGGAAAACCGTCACACAGTTTATTTATTTTTCTCTTCCAGGATCTTAGGGGGGGGGGGGCTCTGTAAAAAAAATTCGCTTGTTTTGGGCTTGTTTTCACAGGCCTGGTTGCTTATTTGTCTCGCAAGATCTGGCAACACTGGTCTATGGTCTATGGCAATGTTTCCCAAACTTAGGGTCGGGACCCAAAATGGGTCGCTGACCCGTTTTATTGGGTCGCCATTCGGCAGAGTAAAATGCATATCAATCTTATGTGAATGAGCGTTTTTTTTTTTGCTACACTGGTCTGTTCAGCTCAGATGCTGTGTGGGGGGGGGGGTTTCTCTCTCTCTCTCTCTCTCTCTCTCTCTCTCTCTCTCTCTCTCTCTCTCTCTCTCTCTCTCTCTCTCTCTTATCCTAGGAGGGGATAAGAAATGAGTTGAGAAAGGGGTGAGACCCAGAAAGGAGAAGAGAGACCTTTTCTGTTTTTGTTTACTTTTATAATGGAATAAATGTACTTCATATACATTTAAATTCATGGTTTGTTCCGTCTTTTGTCCACAGATTAAAAATGTAGATGTTACAATGATTCATGGTGTGTTTTTGTAAATTCGGGTCCCGGGGACACACCAAATTTCTCTTTCGGGTCTTGAGCTGAAAATGTTCGGGAACCACTGGGGTATGGTAACGACAGAAGTGGCTGTCGAACATCCCGTCAGAAATGATATCGGCGCTAATATAGTTATTATCTCTGGTGCATGGTGCATATCACTGTCTTTTTTTGGGTGCTTAGAGGATATGTTCACAGGTTTTGAAGTCTGTGTCAAAACCAGGGGCGTTTCTAGGACTTATCGCCCCATTTTAATAAACTGAATGCAATGCAACACAGTGATTAACAGTTTATGTTTATTTTAGCCCCAGTTTAGATGTTATTCAGATGGCACCAACATTTGGTTTAATCATAAGTGGTATAAGTGTGTGTGTGTGTGTGTGTGGAGGGGGGATTTCAGCTAACCGCTAGCTGAGACAGCAGGTAAAAAACCCTCAAAACTGAAAATAATTAAAAATGCTAGTTAACATTAACACAGGCACAGGCTAATTACTTATTATAGTCTGTTTTTTGCGTCTAGTTTCGCTACCTGCCTTGTGTTTTCCGGCCTCTGAGATCGTCGTCCACTCTGACGTGTCTCACCTGTTGGATCACCTGTTCCTTCCTCCTTACCGCCTGGATTTAACCTGTGTGTTGCCGTTGTCTCTCCTCAGATCCTTTTGTGTGTCTGCCGTTGACCTGTTTGGACTATTCCCTTTGGTTTCAGGTTCCCCTTTTCTCTGTGGACCCTTTTTTTTTTTGATTTTAGACATTTTGGACTTTGTCTTCCTCTTCCTGGAGTTGTTTGTTTTTTGCATTTTTGGTTTTGTCATTACCGTTTTTGTGAATAAATCCTTGTTAAACTACTCCTGCCTTCCTGCCTCATCTCTGCGTTTGGATCCTCACTTCCTTAAAGCGTAACAGCCGCCTCAATTAAAGTTAAACACAAATGGAAAGTACCACAACAAGCCACCGTGTTCTGAACAGACGCATTATACAATGATGTTCATTCTGCAAAACGCACAACCAGTCAGCCCCCATTCAGCGCCGCCAAGTCCTGCAACTTTGGACTTCACTCTTTTTCTGTTGGGCTGCCATTCATGTCATGACTCCTGCATCTTGAGCCTGTTTGTCGTGTTTCCTGAACACATCCCTGCTGGTTATCACCTCTGCACCATGTAAGCCATTCCCTGCGGATCGCTAGCCTAACCAGTGTGTGTAGCTCTCGTGTCAAACCTCTAGTTTTTGGAAGTCTCTTTGCCTGTCACTAACCTGCCTCCTGTTCCTCTGTCTACAGTTAACCACCTGGATAGAAACTCACGCTTGTCTGGTCGACAACTTTATTATATATATATATATATATATATTTTTTATTATACTTTATTAATCCCACAAGGGGAAACTACACTTTTCACTCTGTTGTTATTACACACAGGCCTGAATTACACACACATGCTCAGGACCTACACATGCACAAATGGAGACATGTCAGAGTGAGGGGGCTGCCCATGGAAAGGCGCCCCGAGCAGTTGGGGGTTTGGTGCCTTGCTCAAGAGCACCTTGGCAGTGCCCAGGAGGTGAACTGGCCCCTCTCCAGCTACCAGTCCACCACCATACTTTCGATCCGTACGGGGACTTATGACTCCTCCGGTTCCCAACCCAACTCCCTATGGACTGAGCTACTACCACCCCACAGTTGCATTCTGGGATCTGTACAAACTCCCAGCCTGCCTGTTCCCCCCCACTCCCAACCATCTGGACTTACCCGCTTCCATTTTCAGACTACAAATACTCCCCTTGTTATTCCAACTCACCTTGTCCTGGTCTGCTTCTGGGTTCCAGTACTAGACAAATTGTGACGATTCCACAATAAAGAACACCATTTGAAACACAACAGTTCCACTACTGTATGCTGGGGGAGAAATAGAGCACTCTGACAGTTTTTAGCCTCATTTCCAAATTCATCACCACAGCTAAACTCTCCTCCGCTTGCTGCAAAATGTGGATAATTATAGTAGTCTGTGCCTTTTTATTCAGCATCACCCTAGCAATTATGTGCGTATTGTCAGGAAAATAGCGTAAATAAATGCGTCAGTTCATGTTGCAGCTAGCCTGAGGTCTACATACACACACAGGTTGGACGGGAAGGGTTGAAACGTCTTTTTGCAATAAAGGGGCATTTGCAGGGATACAGGTATATGTGACTTAAAAAGAAATGATCTGTATATTAGAGACACTAATGCAGTGCATGTTCAAAAAGGGCCTGTTTGGAGCAAGCCGATTGCTTGGCCTGTGGTACTACGGCTCGCAGGTTCCTCCAGAACCATCGTACCTCAACATTACTTACAGGACCCTGAAGTACCTAATATGCAACTTAACTGTATACTACTGACTTACTGTGTACTTCTACTGTAGAGGAAAACATTGTACTATTGCGTTTACTTGCACCTGACTGCTTTGTAGCTACTTATTTTTCAGTTTAACCTCTATTGTTAGCCTCTATTTTCAAGTTTTACTAGCATTTTCATTACTTGAATAAAGTCCGTTGACCTCTAGAAAACTGCAGAATACTTTATTTTGAGTGAAATACACACAATCATAGAGCCATGGCAGTCCAAAGCATCCTTCCAAACTGCAACACAGGGTCTGAATTTAAACATCCAGAGGTCTATGTGCATTCCCACCTCACTTGTATTAAATTTCACATTAGAATTTTCAAGAAAATAGGTCGTAGAGCAGAACGGCTAACAGGAACATGACAGCATTATGCGGGACATAATTCATGAGCATAGAGCAGGGACATCGCATTACATCGAAACAGCATGGTACAGTTTGTTCATTTGTCTTTTCTATTTGTCGGCGTGATGGTGTGAAACATTTACTCTGCTTTATTTATCATGAAAGTCCCTCACGTTGCATTTTTAGGTGTTGACCAAAAATGTATGACCATGTGAAGGAGTAATACAGCAGGGGTTCCCTCTGAAAACTGCACTAGACATTTCAAGCATGAAAAACTAACTTAACAACAGGAATAAAACAAAACTATAACACAGGAACAATGCAACAAAATCAACAGTGAACCTAAAGGTTAACAGTGTTTATAAAAGCACCGCAGTCTTGAAGGAATTATATACAAGCTGTACAATTCCACTGATTGTCAGAGAAAAAACCTCGAGGCTCCGGAGTACCTGTCGGTCACTTCAACACGACGTGGAAGCCATTAGTGTTTTCATCTGGGAAACAGAAAACAGTCAGAGATCATTCAGAGACTGCCAATCAAGCTACACAGGGTGGACACTGAATGTCCAACAGTGAGTTGTGAAGAAGTTGACTTTAAAATAATGACCTCTTATGATGCTGAGGATGAAGCTTGTTTCATCCCTGAAGTTCTGCACCATCTGAAACAAAGGGATCGACCGACGTGAGCACAGATCACTTCCATTTCCAACGTGCTGCAAATTAAAATCTCCACATGGTTGAATATCATGTTTAAACCCAACTCCCCAACAACAATCCTTTAACGTGGGATTTCCTGGCCTCGAAGAGGCAGTGTTAAATAGTCGGCTCTAGAGGAAAGCGTTCCCCACTGATTCTATACCGTTGTTGTTACTCATTTACGTAATTACACCTTGACCAAATACATCAATGTCCATATTTTTGTCAATATTGTAGTGTTGACAATTGTTGCTTTAACAAAATACTTTCATTTTAGATTTCAGATAAATAATCATCAATAATGTGGATATAATGACAAAGTGGGTTAAGCCACGATTGAACAGTCCGGTAAGTTAGGAAAACTGAATCAATGTAATGTAAGGCAGCCTGTTAAACCAGAAAAAGACAACACTCATGCAAATGTCCTGATATCTAGTCTCATGTCTTGATAACAACGATATAATATTATTATATTGTCCAGCCCTACATTTAATACTGTATGGTGAAATCTGACTTGAACTATGAATCAAAGTCTACACTAAAGGTGTAGACCTTACTCCACAGCGGAGATAGGTCTGCCAATGCAAGACTATTCATAGTCATAGTTCATAGAGGAGGTGTAAGGATACCTCGTCAGAGACTAAGATGTGGATCCCGATGGGCTTCTGTCTGTAGATGTGCGTTATTTGCTGTGGAGGGATGCTGTACAGCGAAGCGATCTTTTCGGAGAGGTCCAACAGTGTCAGCTCCTCCAGGTACAGAGCGTGGTAGACTGCAGGGAAGACACAGGGGACACAGGAGGACACACATGAACCAGCTCCATGTACAAATCCAGGACCACATTAGAGCACACATTTCCCCTTTCCGTTTTATTGATGTTCACAAAGATCTCATCTTATCTTCCTGTATGGTGACTTATGTTGTAAAACATCCTAAGTATTAGACGTCTCCTATGCAGTATGTAGACTTACTGTCTCCCGCCCCTGGCTTGGTGGTGGGTTGATGCCTGGCCTGCTGCTGACACACATAGATGGTGAGACGGGGCTGTATACACCTGGAATATGTGAGCAGAGACTGTGTTACAGGTGCTCAGAAGAACACGCCACAGTAGTAGTAGTAGAGAAGGTTCTGTTTCTGTCAAAGTTCTCCACCTACAGTCCTTCCTTAAACCTAACTGTCCCGTTCTTGTGCCGCATGTCACTTAAACGTCCTGACTCAGAGTGTCGAAAAGGGATGCCAAGAATCCAGAGCAGGCCCATCTAAATATGACGCCGGAGGGCTAGACGCGAGTCCCGAGATAGTCTTAATACAATGCGAAAGCGTCGATTCAAGCGCCAAAGGTACCTGACAAGCATCGCTTTATGACGTGCTGCGGTGAGACTGGGTAAGAAAGCCGAATGAAACTGAATTTGCTGAGCACATAGAGGTGTATCTTAATGTCTAACCTTCCTTTCATTGTGTTGAAGAGGCGAATACCATCAGCTGGACCGCAGATCTGGATCAGATCCTCCCTGCTCATCCTCAACAGATCAGCACCTGCGACAACAGCAGAAGATCTATTCTGCTTCGTTCCTGCTCAGAAATATTCGGTGAATGATTGTTTTTTTTTACCCCCTGTTACCTGAGAAGCTGCAGAAGAGCCTTGAGAAAGGAGAGAACCTGTGTCGGTGCAGCCACTGCTGGGCATCCTGCGGCGGGGTCGACGGCAGAAGGTGCTACATGTCAAAAAGAAGAAGAGCCCCTGAATTGATTATAGCAGCACAGCATCCACTGTCTCCCAATAATGGCCTAAAGGAATATCAAAGTTCTCTATAACGTACCTCAGAGCAGCCGGGCAATAGCAGCTCCCCATGCTGGTTTGGAGAAGAATTACTACAGAAATGTACAGAGGAAGAAAGAAGAGATTGGAGCGATCATTTCTGGGTTTTGATTGTACTTCCCTGTTGACATCTGTCTGTCAATCTACTGAAAAAAACAAAGTGCCCACACAGTTTTGTCTGATGAACTGGTACCCCTTCATAATGCTATTTATAATAATAATAATAATAATACATTTTATTTAACAGCGCCTTTCTAACACTCAAGGACGCTTTACAGAGAATAAAAGACAGATATAGGGAACATAAAAGTGTAAGTAGTAATTTTAGGCCTTTATAAAGGTGGATATTGTTCATATTCCGCCAGATGTCCTTCTTTTCAGCCAGATGTCTGTCCCCGTCCTCTGTCTCTGTGTTGGCGTTGTAACCTCTGGTGGATTCATGAGGACTATGGTTACCTGGTCCTCAGATCTCTGCAGGGTAAATCCAGACAGCTAGCTAGACTATCTGTCCACTCGGAGGACTATGGTTACCTGGTCCTCAGATCTCTGCAGGGTAAATCCAGAGAGCTAGCTAGACTATCTGTCCAATCGGAGTTTTCTGTTGACGACTACTGAACATACACATGTTCCACCAAAACAACTTCCTTCCTAGAGACCATTAGCAGCAGCACTGTGGTGCTTAGCACCACCCAAGATGATTGTGATTGGTTTAAAGAAATGCCAACAAACCAGAACATGTTGTTCACCCATCCCAGAATGCTGTGTGGACTAGCAAGACCTTTCTGTGCGGGGCTGTGGAGGAAGGTCTGGCAATGGGAGACTAGCAATGGTGCTAGCACTAGCCTACATGAAGCTGAATATTTGACCAAGGTGACTTTTAACTATTTCAACCATTTATCCAGTACTTATCACTAATAATTTGAACAGTGTAGTGTTTTGTGTTCAGGTGTTACAGTTGACTGAAGATGTGAATATATTCTTTGAATCAAATCATAATTTCTAAATTTACAAATGCCGTTAGTTGAGCTACTCGGCTATCTTTCCACGTTCCCACTGGGTACTCACTGGGTGTCATATACCCCTTGTTTGTCAACCACTGTCGTACAGCCCAGGACGAATTGAGTCATCCTGGTGGGCACCCATAGAGGGAGCTGTTACCATTGTTAGTGTAACACCACGGGTACACTGACCAACCCCAAGCCTAGAAAGACCATTTCCAGATTTCACAGCCTCTGTAACCTTTAGTCCACCTGGACATTAACCTACAGTTTTCCTACAGAGCTCTATGAATTAGGTCGATGCCAAATGCTGACTCACCCATCGGGGAAAGAACAGGAAGTTGAGCCGTGGTAAACTGGTGATGGAGTGCTGCTGCTGCTGCTGTGGCTGGTGACAGTCAGGGCATCGGGCCAAGGGGAACACTAGAGAAAAACGCGCTTTTTGGATTATGATTCTGACATATCTTAGCACAGAGACTACATGAGTGACATTTCTAAAACTAAACATTATGGAAACCCTATTAAAGCTGCACTTATCAGTATTTTTATAACAACAGATAAAATGATCAAATGACGAAACCTACAAGGATTACAGTTTTTCTCAATTGCTAAAACACTAAAAAACCCGTTTGCTGAACAAAGCTCTCTGGATTCATTTAGCTAATTGTGCAGTCTGTTGTCAATACCTTAAACCAGGGATCTTCAACCTTTTTTAGACCAGGGACCCCTTAGCTGAAAACGAGACAGAGTAGGGACCCCCTACAGAATACATTGTGTACAATTGAGTTGCAGATTAAACTTGGCCCAATGGATAAAAATAAATGGAAATTATTTATACTTCATGTTTTAACGTTAAACATACATGTGGAAGGCACAGTGAATCTTTAAGCTTAACTGTATACCTACCATAGTTGCTACCTTATATAGTAAGCTTATTTTCAATATGTAAACATGTTTTTCAAAAATAGGCCAATTTATCTTTGTCTTAAATGTGAAAATATCTTTGCTATTGATATGTTGGATTCAAATAATATGTTTTCAGACATTTTTATTTTTTGAAGACATATTTCCAAGACATATTCCTTTAAAATAATTTAGCAGCCCCCCCTTCACTAACTCTAAGGACCCCCTAGGACCCCCTGAAGATCTCTGCCTTAAAGCATTTCACATGGTAAAACCCAAGCAGCAGATCTCTCCAAACACATTGTGTACTCTAATGCACATTGTCATCCATACCGGTAAACACAAGTGGCAACAATCAAATGCAAATAGAGAACACGTGGCATTGATTGAACACAACCACTCAAAATTGATTTTACTTGTTTCAAATGTTGTGACACAACCAATAAAGGCCGGTTCAGAGAGCAAACAGGTTGCCTCAGGAGGGGGAATGTTGCTCGTGATGTGGACAAAGTGCCTGACCCAGCTCAAAGACAAGAAGAAGCACATTGATCACATGTTTACTTCTTTGATTCGTGTCCTTTTTAGTAGTATACTGTAGTACAGTGCAGTGTGGGCTGTATACTGTACAATGAACTCATTGTATGGCCCTGAACATTGGGCTTTCACTTTGTTACAGTACTGGCTGCTCAATAGATTTGGACTGGTTGCAGGTTCATATCAACTAAGAACAAGAACTACAGTTTCACAGAGACAGAGGACAAGTTTTTGAGATGCAGGGTACAGTACTGTGTGTACAGTACTGTGTGTACAGTAATGTACACACAGTACCGTACACACAGGGGTACAAGCAGAAGCTCAGAATATAAAAGAATAAAAACAATGCCAAAGACAAAGCATTGATCATTTGGGATCAGTTTGGAGCTACTATAATCGAACATCTTTTCGTTCATCAGAAGACAATAATAGAGAAATATGAAATTTGTTCTGAGATAAAAAATGTACTTCTCCCTGAGAACTATGTCTATTCGTTTCACCTAAGTTCAGTGGTTCCATTTTATACCGCTTTATAGCGAGAAACGTTAAACTTTTTACTCTATGTGACTAATACAGATTGTGCATGCAAAACAAATTACCAATTTTACAGAACATGATCTATGGACAAAACCAACCAACAGTATATAAATAGTAAACCCTCTCAGCGCTCTGAAAGAGGTCAAGCTAACATAATAAGTACCTGGAATCCTTTTTTACAGACGTTCCTGTATTACTTGTAGTATTCAGTAAAGGATAGAAGTACTTCTTTCAGCACTGGTGTTCAGTGATCTCTTATTTAAAGGTTCCTAGCTTCGTTAGTTTTCTATCCAGATGAATGACAAACCAGATTAACACAAGAGTTAACTGAAAGTGCCAAGTCACGTGATGTTCAAAGACACTAAAGTGATGCACCATGGGTCGTCCAATCATTGACAAGGCTCAGCACCGAAGGAGCACACTCCAAAAGGAGCGAAGCAACATATTAACATGTAGTGACGGGCTGGTTTAAAGTGTAACGTGAGAGGAGGAAAACACTGGGACAGCAATAAAACGTCGGCATGGCTTGAGCGCTCATGAGATCAGATAAATACCACACAGGAGTTTACCGCTGTGGGATCAATGCACTTACACCCGTCCAGTGCTACTGACAGAAAAACAGCAAACAGAGGTCCTCTACGCACCTCTCTCAGCAGCGTGTTGTCCTGGGACGGCTGGTACCTCTCTCGGTCCTGCGGGGCCTTTTTAGCAATCTTCTCCCTGTCCGTCTTCAGTTTGCGATCAGCTCCTTTAGGCTTCCCAACAACAACAAAAATCACATCTACATTAGAAGTGGTTATATAAAATATCAAAAACACAGAATTGCATTTGGTTTTTTTGTATGTCATGTGCATATGTGTTTATCTCGGCATTCTGTGAATAATTTAAACCAGGTCCTGTGTTTCATTTTAGTTCCGAAAATAAGGATCACGGAAGGAACTTCAATGCAAATACAGCGTTAAAGCAAATGGATATTTCAGTCTGTGGTTTCTGGCTTTTAAATCTAATTTTTGGGTCTTTCTCTAGTCTATGTAAAATCCACTGATCAACAGTCTATCTATTTCTGCGTGTTGTATTATCTGAGAAAGGGGCTGGGGAAATAAGATTTTGTTTCCTTTCCAATCATGGAACTGTATTGTGATATAGCCAATAATTTGTGGTTTAATAATGAAATATGTCTGTGTCCACGAGTGGAATTAAAACAATGTGAAGTGTTGAGTTTTGAATGTTGTTATGTCTCTATTGACATTGTTGCTGGGATGTATTGAATGTGGTTTTGGTATTGTGATCATAGTATAATGTGATGATTATTAAAGTAGAGCATAACTTTACACACGTTTGATGAGGATAGGCAGGCAAGTAGTACTCATACCTTGAAGACTTTGACCTGGCAGCTGGATGAATGGACATGTTCCATGTATTCCCCGTGCTCATTGGTGGTGAATGTGTCCACCTGGATACGGAAGGGCACTCCTTTCTCCCCGCCGTGCTTCCTGGGGGTGAACTCGGTGCTGATGCAGTTGACCTGAGAAAACATGACCAAGGTGGGGTTTGATGACCATAGGTTTAATGTGATGTAGACGTTAAAGACTCCCCCAGACGCGTGACCAGAATGGAGCGGTCAGCTGTACCTGGATGAAAACAGAAGCGTTCTTGACAGGATCCCAGAGGAACTCGATGGTGTTGAGATGCAGAGGGTGTGAATGGGGCTCCACTAGCCCCACTGACAATGGGACATCTGCAAACAGTAAGTCAGGCACTTTACGGTTACTATAAAGCACCGAAAAACACATTTTCATAAAAACCTAGCTTTTTGCTATAAGCGATGGGGTCCTAACTGAACACACTGTTTATTTCACATTGATGATTTCTATCTGTGCTGTTTTATCTGTGTTCTTCGAGTCTGGATCAACGGAAGTGCATTTCCAGGATAGATGCTTCAGAACAGCATTACTCTTAGAATCCTACAACTGAGTCTGGATCTCATCTTGATAAACAGAAAGACTAAAACTGAAATTAAGACCTTCAAGAAACATTGGTTTCGGAAAATTGAAGCCACACTGAAACTATATTGCCAGGTTAAAAAAACGAACCAAATGAACACAAAATGAACACAAAATGAACGTAACTTGTATCAGTTTTAGCTTTTTAACTATAATATTTCCATCAACTCCCGTCAACATGTAACTGTTTCATAAGGGACACTAAAGGACATTAAACATGGTGGCTGGGTAGATATTATACCCGACACTAATACCAAACTAAAGCTAGCCAACACACACACACACACAACTAACGCAAATGAAATCCAAAAGCCAAAACTCAAAGAAACCCAAATTAAACTATTTAGAGAATGCAGGATTAATGCCGTGCTCAAGGGCCATTGATAACCATTCCTTTTATTAATACACATCATCAAAACTGGGGATACCAGTGACCCTGATCAGTGAGCTTTGATGTGTCAGCCGATTCACATCCATACAGCCAACTCACCTATATCCAGGATCCGGTCTCCAGGTCTGCTCCACCTCCACCCCTCCAGCTGCTGGTGCTCCATGTACTGCAGTCGCCGGTCGTGAAACACCACGCGCACAATGCTCTGTGAAGAGGCAGGATCAGGCGTTTAGCCACAGATTGAGCAGGGCAGCTCGCACAGAGCCAAACAGCAGGACTGTTGGGCAAAGTGCAAAAAGGCACCCCTCATTTATTCAATACTGACGCAGTTTCATTAGGAAAGGGCAATGACGTGGGTATTTCATCTACATCCCTACGTACACTAGTCTTGCTTAAAAAGAGCATCTGCATGTATTCATGAGGAAAATGAGCCACTGCCAATGAGCTACAGGTGATACCTGTGAGCGGCAGTGAAAACAGTGACTTTCCCATTTAAAACCAGGGCTCCCACAACCACTTGGGCTTCACATTTAAAGATTTAATGAAATGGACACTTGAGCTTCCCGGAAAGTTGCCGGTGGTGAGCTCTTGCCCAGTGGGCGTCACTGAAAAACTCCACTTGATAAAAATCGCTACAAATGTCTGCTTTTATCAAATCGAACTTCTGTTGACTCCGCATTAAGCCCACTGACTGACCATGCAGGTAATACAGCACATTAAGGAAGCACTGATACCATTTCATAGGACCTTTAAAGGACTTTTTTGGCATCTTCTTTGGTGATATTCACGTATACAAACTTTGGGGTTGCGACATAGTCAGAAACGGATACAATCAAGACCTTGGGTTCTTGTCAGTATGAAGAACAATTTCCAAACCCTAAAGTGCTATGGGTTCCCTCAAATAACTTCCCGAATCTCTTAAGACTTTTTCAAAGACTGACAGATCACTTTCAAGCCATGTGGTAACCCTGAACAAGACAGTTCTGACGTCAGCTGCATGAACTGTAGAACAAGTAGCTGTTGTTACTAGCATATGGACCCACTCTGTATTAGCTAATAACTTATCTTGTCACAAAAGATAATATTCCAGCTGCTTACAGAGTAGACATTTATTAAAGGGACACTCCATTCGGTTTTACACATGAAGTTCAGTCCACTTGTCTTGAGGAGTACTTTCTTAAATTGAAAAACATCCTGATGATGTCATCAGAAGACATACAGTTACAAACTGAGGATTTAGCAAGTAGCCAGGGTCAAATAAAGGACACCGTCCAGTTGCATTATGGGAAATGTAGGATCCTGTTTTTATGACCCACTCTAGGGACTAAAAGTCAGGCTATAACGGCCGGCTTTTGATTTTTTAAATCTGTCTGTACTAAAACGCCAAGTGCATCTTTAACAGCAACCTTGTCCAACACGAAATAAACAACAAATGAACAACCTGTAAAAACATGTAATATTAGTATATTTATGGAGGAAGACTCATGCATGACCGAGCACTGAACTTAAAAAGCCCTGCATCCAGCACGTCATGTGTTTGCACAGACACCAGCTGTCCCATTCTTGTGTTTCTAGGATGCTACCGCAACATCACAGTCTCAAGCAGCGGCAGCCTGACCACAGAGACTTGTCAAGTACACGCACTCACACAGAAATCAAATAAATGATCTCCTTGGTCTTACGTGAGTGTGTTGACAAACGTCTTTGCAAAAAATGGAGTCACTCTCGACTTCCAAAATTTGGGCCCAGCCCACATGTACACGGCTATTTTTTAAAACGGGTTTTGGCCTTTCCTCCACATGCAAACTGGGATTCAGGTCACTGAAAACGGATCCTTTGGAAAACTCCTGCCAGGGTGAACATGTTCAGAAACTCAGTTTTCAGGGTTGACGTGTAGATTGGAAGTCTGAGTCTTTGGCTTGTAACATCAGAGTGTGTGCTGTTATCTGTTAGGCGTCACAAATCAGGGCGACAGGTCGTGCTAAGGCAGACGTGTCTAAGATAGGACAGGACGTTTTACATGTTGAAACACAATTATACAGTTTCTCTTTTAGAGGCGTCCAAAGGGTCTCTGAAGGGGTATTTCTCATGCTTCGGATTGGCTAACTTGAATTTTGGGAATAGGGTTATGGCCTGTTGGTTTGGCATGCTCCTTTGTCTATATCCTTGATGTTCTACTTCCAGGATTTATCCAGTGCCGCCGGAAATTCTGCCGGATTGTCCCACTTTTCACCGAGGTCTGTCCCCTTCCTCTTTCTTCATGTCGGCGGTTTAACCGGCGGCTGATTTCTGAGGACTATGGTTACCTGGTCCTCAGATCTCTGCAGGGTAAATCCAGACAGCTAGCTAGACTATCTGTCCAATCTGAGGACTATGGTTACCTGGTCCTCAGATCTCTGCAGGGTAAATCCAGACAGCTAGCTAGACTATCTGTCCAATCTGAGGACTATGGTTACCTGGTCCTCAGATCTCTGCAGGGTAAATCCAGACAGCTAGCTAGACTATCTGTCCAATCTGAGACTATTGGCAGAGGCACCGTTGCTTAGCACCGGCCATGACTATTGTGATTGGTTTAAAGAAATGCCAATAAACCAGAGCAGGTTTTTCTCCCACTGCTGAATGCTGTGTGGACTAGCCAGACCCTCCTCCGCAGCGCTGTGGATGGTCTGTCAAAGTGAGACTAGCATGCTCTTGACAGTGCATCAAATGTGTTTTCGCATTCTCATTTGGACAGAGATTTTTGTAAAGCGGTGCTTGGATGGGATTGTAATTCTTTTCAGAAAGAAAAGGGAAAAAAAACCTTTTCAAAAGTAGCCGTGTCCACGTGCACTAGGCCCTAGTTAGTCAGGGACACTCGCGGGCGTTACAACATCCTGTGTGTGAAAATGAGAGTGGCATGAGAGAAACGATGATGCCATGGCATCAAATATACACCACTTTATTAATTTTATTTCCACTAAAGATACATAATATACCTGGAAAAAAATATATGTATAAAGATGGACAAGTCTTTATGAAGATAATCCCAGAAATGCATGTCGAGATGAATCTGAGTGTGTGTGTATGGGACAACATGTGAAGGAAGATGAGTTGTGTGTTGGTAAAGGAGAACTCTAGGTGAACTCTAGGAAAGAGAGAGGTAAGTTTGGGTGATAGTACCAAGCTCTCCAAGGTGGACACCCCACCCCTGGAGTGGAAGGGAGGGTC
>NC_045743.1:20520210-20528481 GCF_008692095.1 Etheostoma spectabile | reverse complement strand
GGGGGGGGACCTGTGACAAACCAGGAAATGGATACATAAAAACAGATAGGAGGGAAAAAAGGAAGACGTCATGTAAACGTTAAAAAAAAACAAAAAACAGACAAACACAATACCTTACACCTACCTTTACATATTTGCTGCTTATATCTGTATACTCCACTAGTTTTCTGTTAAGCATACGGATTTCGTAGGACTGACCTACATTTTAAAACATTAAAAAAAAAAACTGATTAAAATAGAAAAATGGGAAATCAGTCAGTAAAGAGGGGCAGTGGACATAGAAATGAAAACAAATTAGAAACCTTTTTTTAAGGCAGATATCAAGGCCAGCCATTGGAACCCTTTTACACATCTCCATCCTCATCAAATCACTACGCTTACTTTTACAAGACAATAGCATTTAAAAATAATAACTAGAAATGCTTTTTCAGCACGGTAATAAAACTTAGCTGGTGATCCAAATGGCAACTTCTAATCAATACATGGCATCTTTACACTTTCATCATGTTTTTATTCCACCAACCAGTGACTGGACAGCAGAAAAGCAGGGCAAAGACACTTAGATACATAAAGAGAAATAAAGCAAAACTAAGAAAAGGGGCGTGTTCAACAATCAAAAGGTTCCAGTGGTTAGAGAATGATGGGAAGTAGAAGAGGGAGGTACAATTTGGAGAAAGGAGAAAAGACTAGAAAGAAAGAAAGAAAGAAAGAAAGAAAGAAAGAAAGAAAGAAAGAAAGAAAGAAAGAAAGAAAGAAAAGTCAATGACTTAGATTAAAAGATGAAAGTCAGACTTGTTACAAAACACATGTAAGAGCTCATCACATAAATCAATAATATCAATAATGCATAGGTCATGACTTTAAGCTTTTGAGACTCAAATTCAAAGGCTTTCTGTTTGTATGGAAGTATGAATACGGTATATCAGCCTACTATATATATATATATGAGTACAGTATCTGAAGCCTACTATTATAATATATATATATATAGCAGGCTGAGATATGTATTCAACTATATATATATATATATATTTAGTTGAATACAGTATCTGAAGCCTACTATATGCAGGCTGAGATACTGTATTCATACTATTATATAGTATGAATACAGTATCTCAGCATCTCAGCCTACTTATGTATATAGTAGGCTGAGATACTGTATTCATACATATATATATATTATATATATATATATACACACACACACTATATATAAGTCTGTCTCACTGTCCTCTAAGCAAAACAAGGCCATAATAATTACAAGTTTTAGAAGCACTTATCAACCACTACTCAATGGAAATACCCCTTCATTTTTAGCACTGAGACATTTTATTTTGAAATGCTGTTTGCATTTACGTGATTTGAATTCCCCGCTTTGAAATTTCCAGATTTAAAAAAAAAAACTTAATTTCAAAGTTTTAAGGGTTTAGAAATTAGAAAATGAATACAAACTAAAAAAACTGCAGGAGTTGATTTCAGCCAGGAGAATGAATGGAGTCTGAATGAACCAATCAGTTCCCACCCTCGCCGTCACATGATCCAAGAAAGAAAAGTTCAGAGGAGAAATCAGGGAACCTGAAAAGGTGGACCAATTTAAAGAGGGGACTTCACAACCACGGACATCCAGATAGAAAAGATGTCCCTGCGATGCATTTAAACCAACATTTAAATCAATATCTAATATTATGTCTCACATAAGTATTCACTAAATGAATCCTAATTTAAAAGAAAATCAATCAGCAACTGTTGTGATCATTGACTAATCGTTTGTCATTTTATGAGAAAAAAAGCTGAATCTTCTCGCTTCCAGCTGTGACAGATGTGACCATGTGCTCTTTTTCATATATGACAGAATATAAAAAAATGTCAAAGTTTAGACTGTTGGCCAGATTAAAAGGCAAACTGAGACATTATTACCTAAATTATGCGTATCATTACTGACCTGGGTCTTTTTAAATCAAGACTTAAGACGCATGTTTTTAAAGTGGCGTTTGGTACCTAGTAATGTGATGGCACGTTTGTATTGATTGTATTGTTTTTATTTTTTTATCTTTTCTTACTTTTCTCATTCATTATTGTAATTTTTGTTAGTGGTGTGTTGTTGTTTTAAATCTGTGGTTTTATTTGTTGTGAAGCACTTTGGCTCACTTATCGGTTGTTGAAAAGTGCTATATAAATCAAATACATTTACATTTACAATTGTTATCATCATCATTAGTTTCAAGGGTATATAATTACTCAACAAAGTAGAATTATTATGGCCTTTCTTTGTTTCCAAGAAACCAGACAATGTGGACTTGATGTTCGGACATCTCTGAAAAAAAAACAGCTGCTCAGCGTGAGCATCAGCAGCCTCATCTGATTGGACGGTCTCACATTTGTTTTCCATGATCTGGTTTCTGTGCTCTGAGAGACAGCTGTGAAGGTCTATAGTTGCTACACGTGGGGTGTAGCTTTGAATCAATTCAAGTGAACAAGCTTTATTTGATTTATCATGAGTTATAATGGATTTAAAATCCCACATCAGCGTTAATCTAACCCTGCTGCTGCTGGGATGACACGTGACAGAATAATCTCCGGGCCTATTTAGTCAATGTGGACATTCCTGTGGCCGGACAGATAGCTACCTTGGTTGAGATAAGTGAGACTCTCCTCCTGCTGTCTCACAGCGGGCGAGCTGGCTGCACACAGAACGTACTGGAAGGGGGTCCTCGTGGCACCGCTTCCAGCCGTGAGCCTCACCTCTTCGTTCTTTAAGAAAGGGGCCAAGGCATCTCTGAAAGACAGCAGATGGACGCACGGGGGACGACGGAGGTGAACGTTCTTTTCATCGTTAGGTCGAATGTTACACGATGCAATGTTGCCCATTCACCTCCATTCATTTTGAGTTTGAAGGGGAGAAAAAAAGAGGTCAATGTGACCAATACGTGTACTCTACATGTGGATTATGAAAGCAAGGCTCCTTTGCATGAACCATTGAAATGCATTTTTTAAAATTTGACTATCACATGGCAGTTCAATAAATGTGAATAATAAAATACTTAAAGGAGTTCCCAGAGGTAGAATTACAGCAAATCTGCAAAAAAATGAATTTGAAGTTTGTGAAGCTTCTGAGCATGGCTTGTGTTTTACCTAATGTAACTAGCAGAGTGCTGGTGGTAGGACTCGGGCTGGGAATGGCAGAACAGCATGTCTTCCAGCGCGGGGTCTTCTTGTGTCCCGGGAGCACAGGGAGGACGTGGAGACGGATGGAGCTACAGGCCTCAGCTCAGACAGGTTTGCAGCCAAACCTCCTCGCCCTGCCTCTTATATAGTCCCGGTGATGTCATCAGGACGCCCACTTTTTTTGTTTGAGCATACCTTGGGTGACCTTTGAGAGGCACACCTCCCACCACCAATGTTTAGCCGGGTTGGTGCATTAAGATCAGCTTCACCTGAGCGGATGTTGACACTGGCAACAGCGTGGCCCTAAAGCTCGACTCCCCCCTCCCTCAGGGTAAGGATGGTTGGGGGTACAAATCCAGCCATACGCCTTCAAAACCTAACCCTCCCCACAGATCCCACTGACTAATGACAGCACTGATAACAACAGTGGTGGAACAGGTTTTCAGATCATTTGTCCCATCAGGAAAATGTACTTCAAATATTCAAAGTAAAAGTACTCGATGCGGAAAAATCTACCAGCAAAATGTTAGAAAGAGTAAAGGTTCCATCCGGCCGTGTGTTTAATGACATCATCATCTCAGCTGGACCTGGAGCAGTTATATTGTTGCTAGGTTACATTATAATAATAAACATTTTATAATATACATGTGTTTGGTATGCAGAAATCCTGATGTGGAAAGTAACTAGTAACTAGAGTAACTAGTAACTAAAGTAACTAGTAACTAAAGCTGTCAGATGATTGTAGTGGAGTAACTAAAGTAACTAGTAACTAAAGTAACTAGTAACTAAAGCTGTCAGATGATTGTAGTGGAGTAACTAAAGTAACTAGTAACTAAAGCTGTCAGATGAATGTAGAGGAGTAACTAAAGTAACTAGTAACTAAAGCTGTCTGATGAATGTAGTGGAGTAACTAAAGTAACTAGTAACTACAGTAACTAGTAACTAAAGCTGTCTGATGAATGTAGTGGAGTAACTAAAGTAACTAGTAACTACAGTAACTAGTAACTAAAGCTGTCAGATGAATGTAGCGGAGTAAAAAGTAGAATATTTCTCTCTGAGATGTAGTGGAGTAGAAGTAGAAAATGCCAGGAAAATAAAAGACTCAGGTAAAGTACAAGTACCTCAACATGTGTACTTGCGTAGAGTACATGAGTAAATGTACTCGGTTCCCCTGCTGTGGGTGCGGGGGGGGGGGTAACACGTTGACTAACTCCACCATGTCTGGAGGACAGCAGCTGCTGCCGGTCTGGGCAGAGCTCCTCCACAGGGTCAGAGGTCATCGGAGAGTCTGCTTGGGTTAATGTTTACACACAGCAGCAAAGCACACCTCAGCGCTCGGACGCACACACTCGTAAATGGATGGACAACTGGGCAACACTGCTGCAAGTGCCCCACCCGCCCCGTGGACGTCACCAGCGACCAAGGTTCAGCCTGCGGGGGAAGGAGATGGCGTTAGTCGACTCTTTTAAAGACGAGACCATGAGAAATCCGACATGAAGAAGCACAAAACCTTCGAGGTCAGTTCTTAGGCTGTTTATTTCTAGAGCAAACAAGTTCTTTACTTTGTTGCAAACCTATCACAGGTGGAAGTTAACAAAAAAAAACAAAAAAAACTCTGTACAGTTTATCATGAGAACAAAATGAAATAAAATATATAAATACAGGTATGGAGACAAAACAAAGACTGTAGTGTACTGTAGAACATGCATAGTGAACGGTTTGCAAGGAATGCCATGTAGTCTGCTTCAAGGACCAGTAATGGGATAACATATGCTAGTGACCGGGAGTTTGGGGATTGGTGAACTTTGCTCTTATGGACTGAAAACCAAAAACTCCATGTGGGCTGATTGATGGTCTGGAAGTGTTGAAGGAATTCAGGGGAAAGTAGAGTAAGGTAGCGTGCAGACAGCCATATTACAGAGTTTACAGGGCTGCGTGTTGCTGAAATCATTTCCAGTACCAATACTTAAAAAGCTCATTATTACACATACTGTACATTCATTACTTAAATAACCACGGCTGGCCCACCCACTCGCAGTGGATTCCCCTGAATGAAAACACCACTCAACTAAAACAGCGAGTCCCAAATTGTCCATTCAAGGACTCAAGCTGTCCCCAGGTGAGATCCTTATTATTATGATGATTCATTTGCTAGAAATTAGCGAATGAGATAACAGAATTGTTAAGGCATGAGTCTGAAGCCTTCCTACAGTAGGTGGACTGTATCACTATGAACCAAATCATATCCAGTAATTGAAAAACCTTTCCTGATCAGGGATCCATGGCAGAACTCGGGTCTCTGAGGGCTAAAACTATGGGAACCCAACAACCTAAAGAGAGATCTCGTTGCAAGATCCAACATTTTAAAGCTTCTCGATACCTCAGACTTAACACTGGAATTAAAACGACCACAGCCGTGTGCTGTTGGGGGGGTATGACTACTCAATACACGGTTGTGGTCAACAGCTGTTGCTCCGCTTTGTACCTTTAGCATATGAGTGTAGCTCCTCTACCGAAACATTCAATCAGAGATGAGTCATCTGACGATGTCACAAGTGCATTTTAAAGGCCAAAAACCTGGGCCCTTCCAAACAGCAGGTCGCCATGTTCTGCAAGTTACAGGCAAGCTGGGTCGCCCACGTGCAGGAAAAGCGAGAGAGCATACCTGTTCACTTTTCTTCCTTTTATCATTGACAGTATTTAAAAGTTTGCGAAGCAGTGGTCAAAAAGTGTATGTACAAAACACCTTTTATTTGTGGATTTGTGTGGTTATGTGAAAGGGAAACTGAAGGAGATTGGAGGAAAAAACTAATACTGTATTTGCGTCATCACAGGTCAAGAACACTGCCGGGTTCCGTTTCTTCTGCAGAGTCACTTTTTTTTTTTTTTTTGAGAGCCGAGAGTTCCAGTTCTGGTCCCAGTCAACTACCATCAGTGTGTGTGAAGTGAATAAGGCCTGGTTTTGGCCTGGCTTTTGACTGTCCCGGATCGCTGGTCTCCCTCACAACTCCAAGCAGGGAAAACATGTGCAGTATTTACAAAGGACTCGACTGAGCAGCAACCTTTAGGGACAGGCAATCGTTCGTGAAAGCACTACTTTTGGACATAGCGCAGACAGCTCAGTGAGAAAATACAGGCAACACAACTTTGCCTGCCAGCTTCTGCTGATTGCGAATTTCAAGACAACTTTGTGACGTTTAACGGCCATTTCATTTTCTGTACCTCAAAATAAAGACCTGCGCTAAATTGAAAGGATTGTCAATTCTGTAGCTGAGAGGTTTATCTTTTGGCAACTTGTTACCGTGTTGAGTGTAACAACGTTTTTATGAAAGGGGAAATTAAATTGATTAAGTCTCTTAATTAAAAATTAGCATTAAAAAAAAAGGACTACAATCGATGCACAGGCTTCTATGAGCCTCCAAAACGATCAATTAACTTAAAACATGAACAAAAAAATCCGATACAGTACTTTTTTTCTGTCACATTGTTTCCTTAAACATTTAATTACTTCTTTTTCATCCAATATTCGGGTTTTGATGCTGCTCAAACTAGAATTTATCCCCAAACCTTGGGGCTTACTGCCATCCCTTGGCCAGCCAGACATTTCATCCCAATCGCAAATCTCTCCACTCTGATTATGAATATTTCACCGCATCATGTATCAGCGCTTTGATCTATCAAATTTGGAGGCTCAAGGAGAAACTGGCTGCAACAGACAGAGGAAGGGGGGGGGGGGAGGTTGTGGGGAACCGTGGAGGAAGAAAAAGTGCATTTCCTGTATCCAGAAAAACCAAATGTGTTGATTCCCTCCCCATCACAGTTACATTCAAACGTTTCAAGAGCAAAAAGGTGGGGAGGAGGAACTAAATGACGAGTGGCTTGCTGACAGGATCTCCTCGACACAGGAGGAAAGCGCAGTGGAGCTCGAGTTATGATGAGGAGGAGGAGGAGGAAGAGGAGGGGTGGGGGGCTCAGAGACGGAGAAGTCTGAACGAAGCGCGGCTTTGCCGTGGACGTCCTCCAACGCTGTCCATCCACAGGGTTTCCATAGAAAGCTCCCTCCATTAGCTGTGAGAGGAGACGTCCGAGGAACTGCTGCTGTTGCTGTTGGTCGTCTGGGCTCGCTTGATGTACAGGTTCAGTAACTTCATCTGCAAACAGGCAAAGACAAGACATGGTCAGACAGGTCTCAATAAAGTTCTTTCAAACGTTCATTCGCTGCGGTTTTAAACTGGGCGTCAGAAAGCCAAAGGTTCCCTTCATCGTGTACACTAGTGGTTCCTAAAGCCCCACAGTGAGGAGAACTGACTTAATCGCGCTTTGTCTCTATGAAAAAAAGAAGACATTGCTGCAATGTTCGACAGTGATGGGAGCCCGACATCATAATCTCTTTTAAACACACGGCAATTCAAAATCCTACATCATTCAATCCAAAAAATATATTTTTTTATTGAAATTGGCAACATTTGCAATGACTTGATGTGTGCTTTGGATGAACTGCTGATGTTGAGTTGTATAATCTTAAATCCGTACATTTCTATTCGACCTCACAACATCAGCGGTTATGAGAGGATAAAGTGTTTGTTTTTCATATGAGAATGTGACTGTACTTCCTCAGTCGATACTGTCTGTTTCCGAACCAGCTGTCCAACAGATCACAGGGCGGGGCCCCTGCATTCACTTGGCCCTCAGACCTCAACCCTAACAAAACCCAGGGACGCATGTAGTCAAAGTGGGCCAAATATGGCCCTGTGCTTTATGACTGGACAACTGGCTGAGACCTGCTAAGGAATAACAACATGGGAAGATGATAAGGCTCTGCATCTGTGGAAGAGGTCTGGTGTGTGAGTGTGTATGCGTGTGTGTGTGTGCGTAAGTGAAAATGCATGCATGCAAAGAAAATGGCATCGTCATTACCTTGCTCCCCGTGAGCTGTGCCAGGTGGGGTTTGAGATCCTCGCCAATCACAGAGTAGATGGCCACCAGACAAAACACACTGGCCTTGCGAACGCTGCTCTCTGTGTTATCATAGCCCTGCAGGGAAACAATGCAGCGACACACACACACACACACACACACACACACACACACACACACACACACACA
>NC_045743.1:20519094-20520191 GCF_008692095.1 Etheostoma spectabile | reverse complement strand
CACACACACACACACACACACACACACACACACACACACACACACACACAGGGTCAGCAGAAATGTGGGAGGAGTTGCGAAGGGTGCAGGGTACACGCCAGCATTTCCAGGGACAAATACGGCAAATAGTTCACAGTGTCCCAATATGAACATTGTCTAAACATGCTTTTTTGGAGCTGACCAGGATGTCTCTGCTCTGCCTGTCCCCAAAAACTCTTGTGTTATATATTCAATGTGAATTCGGACAGGTATCGTTGTCTGGCAAACAATGTTCATCTAATTTAATTTAATTCATTTTTATGAGCTCTATCACATTTGAGGCTGTCAAAAATGTCTAGTGAGAAATAAGGAAAACAACTACTTCAAGTGCAGCAAATAAATCTAATCCGTAAAAATGTGTATATGTAACACGGTCGGGATATTCCTTTGAAAAGTCTTGCAGTGCCTGAACTGAACTAAAAGCTGCTCGTAAGGTGGTATCGCCAGACGCAGACCTGCAGGAGTCCAGGGATGATGTCGGGCAGCAGCTGCAGTAAGGAGTCCTTGGCGATGCGTTCAATGACTTTGGTTTGCATCTTGATGGCAGCCAGGTTGATGGGGTAGTCGGCTGTCTGCACAATGGGGCACAGCACCTTGATGCACTGCTCCGGGTGGATGGAGCCGGCCAGGGTGGATGCCGCCTCCTCGGCCGCACGCACAACCTGGAAGCACATTAACACGCGTTCATACAAACAGACTTTAAAATTGAGAGTACTTTCTTTGCTGAAAAATACAGTACACAGAATGTGTAACATTTTGTACACCAATAATTATAGGCAATACTATATGTTACAAAACATTCCAATTTACCTACAAAGACATCTCTCTTCAGATCAAAAAGACATTATTTGGGCAAGATGAAAACCCAAATGTTATGGTCTAGATATGTTGCTTTGTTTTCTGTTCTGTTCTGTTGTTTTCTGGTTCTGTCTTGTCTCCTTGTGCTTGTGTCCTAGTTTCCTCCTGGGTCTTGTGTTGTTGTTGTGGTTGTTCCTGTCTTGTGTCCCCTTGAGTGTCTGTGTGTTCCGTTTCTTGTTTTATTTTGATAGTCTGGGTCT
>NC_045743.1:20515638-20519084 GCF_008692095.1 Etheostoma spectabile | reverse complement strand
CGTCCTGTCTAGTTTTACTACCTGCCTTGTTCTCTGTGATTGTCGCCCCCGCCCTGATGTGTTTCACCCGTTGCTAATTTGCTCGTTACCTCCTGTATTTATCCTCTGTGTTCCTTTTGTCTCTTGTCAGATCCTTTTGTGCCTTTGTTCCTGTCAGCGTGTTAGCTTTGACTCTTCCCTGCAAATGTTATTTGCCTGTGAGTTGTAACCTTTCTCTGTGCTCCTGTTTTTGGTCTTCTTTTTTTCTTGGAATATCTGGGATTTGGATCCTTTTTGTGTTGTACAATATGGCGAGGCTGTGGCCCCCTTTATTTAAAGCTGCACAAATACTTTTACAGTATATTAACAATGGATCAAATATGTAATGTGAAAGGGATCACTTGTAGTGTTGAACGGACAGAATTATCACTTGAATTACCAGACAGTATTTCCCTCAGGAGTAAGAAAGGACAAACGGCTCTAAAAGTAGAGTGATTACTGGACAAACACAACTCCAGTAAACGCTAATGTTGCTCCGTAGCTGTCTGATGTATAAGGGTAAATAGGCAACAGTCTGCTTACACATATGCATAATATCTCAGTAGACTCTGTATTGGCTTGTTCTGCCGTCTCCAAGGGAAAAAGGAAATTAATTAATGCAGCTTCAAAAGTCTGCAGCATCAAATGTCTCCAATTTGTTTTCATGTGGGAGCTGTGTACCTCCTTGTGAGTGTCTTTGTGAGCCTCCAGGGTCTTCATGATGGTTAGCTCAGCATAGTTTTTGAAGCGGGCCGGCTGGTTCCTCAGAATTTCTTTCAGCAAACGCAGGGCCAGGGCTCGGATGGTGTGCTGGAGGGAAAAGTAGCGTGGGCAATTAGTTGAAAAGCACTGAGAATCAATATCCTCCAAACACACAAAGATTCACACAACTTGAATGTATGATGCTTAGCAGAGATGTTCCACTATGTTTTTCTTCCTGATGCTGATTCTAATAACTAGTACGATCCTATACCAGTGTATTAAAAAAATACGTGTATTTTCTTATGTTTTAACAGCTGTATACTACGATCTCTGTATGGATGTGACATGATTGCTATCATTTTGAATGGCCTGGCTTGGGGTAAACTCTTTGTGAAACATGAACAAATGATGCCATGGAACTTTATTTTCAATTCAGTGTGATAGTAAGTCATGAAAAAAGAATCTAATCTAATCTAGTTAAAGTAGACTTTCTTTGGGGGTAAATTACGTGGAATGGATCGGTGTAAAAACTCATGGAGACCAACATTTTAGGCAGTATCTGAGGCTTTTCAGATACTGGTATCAGAACATCTCTACTGTTTAGCAAACCTCTCACTCCCAATCACATGCAGAGCCATCAAAAAAACGTACATCTTTATCACCCAGTGTCTCCAGCAGCAGGAGCAGAATGGTTTTAAAGTGTTCATTCCACACAGCCAGGCTGTCTTCTCGTGTGATCTTCAGCAGTTCCACCAGGGCGCACTTACGCTCCTCCGAACGCTCGTTGTGATTGGACAGCTCCTTCAGCAGGTCGGGTACCAGGTTAGAGTGGTCCTGACCGCCTGCTAGCAGAGAGAGAAGGAGAGGAATAAGATACTGGCGTCTTGCCACGGCTCCAAAACAATGCCACAGTCAATGAATCAGTTCAATGTGATCAAGACTAGTAGAATAAACTCAACCAACGCTGTGGGAAAGCTTGACCCATTTCCCACGCAAATAAATAACTTGTAAAGCAATCTCTCCTCATTTCAAAATGGACGGTAAAACCATTCATATTTAAAAAATACATTTAAGTTATTAACATAATTTCTTTTGAGAAAATTGCACTTTTAAGACTGACATGGCGTGATGGAGACTGTAGTACATTCTGTGAGAAATGGCCAAGATTTTGACGGGATAGTTCAGTAGAAGCTAAGCAATGTCCTGCTGTGGATGGGGGCAGGAGCTAGAAGTGTTTCAGACACATGAAAAAAGGTCCACCTAAAGAAAAATGTGTCAATGTAAGTGTCCCCCTGTGAAGGTGGCCATGGTTTTCATTGAGCAGCAGGGGGGAGAGGTGTGGGGTTCGCTCATGAGATCAGTGCCAGTGTGGGCCAGAGAGAAGCTGGACAACCAAAGTGGTTGTGGTCTGTGCTTAGGGTAACCACCAGTGACAGCAACACAAACAAACTAACCGATGGAGGCAGCGGGAGAGCAGCAACTCCTGTGTTCTGCCAAGTAAAATGGCTGTTTTTGTCAATGAAGTCTGGAGGCTTTGAAGAGAGCAGATTGCCCGGCTTTAGTTCCCTGTCGTAAAGGGCTGTCTGACAGCAATGTAAAACTCTGAAAATCTTCTAAATAGAGCGTACACTTAAACTGATGATTTCTTGATGGGAATTAGCATTGTGATATGTGGTGCAATACATTTATCATACACTGCCCCTGATTAACTAAGCCAATAAATGAATGAAAATAATTAGTTTTGGTGTCTTTAAGTCTAAATAACATATGCCATTATTTATTATTTACAAGCATGTTAAAGAGAGACGTATCACTCTGCCTTCCTTCTCCTCTGACTGCTGCTCCGAGTCTAGAATCTAGAACTGATTGCATCTCCTTGGGTTCCCGGATGTTAACGCTGAATTTTAAACATTACATTTTGGCCTATTGAATTTGAGCCAGTAGAAAATATATTAGTTGAATTTTAAAACTTGTATTTTGCATTTTAATTTGGTATGTTGAATTTTTTTTAAATTGAATTTTTATTCTGAATTTGTGAAGTTAGAAAAATAAAGGTGAAAATGAGAAATTTGAAGATCAAAATTCAGAGGCAGAAATTTCAGATACATTATTTCAATGCATAAATATTCAGTTCTAGAAATTCAATTCAATCTTTTTCATTTCAAAATCCAATCAAACAGATTTACTTCCATAAACAAATCCTTTCATTCTTGAAAGGGCTTAACGTCTGACCATAAAATCTCAAAGTTGGCATATACATATACGGTAAACAAGATGTGAGGTTATTATTTAATTTTGGTAACGGTTGTCCGTGTCAGGTTGGATAAAATGTACTGGTGGCCTTTATCGCTGTGCTGGAAGTGTTTGTGTTAATAAGCTGTTCTGCAGCAACAGGTGCTTTAATTGCTGAGAATATGTTAATCATTATTGACTTAAAGTATGACACATACTAGGTGGGACTTACTGAACACAGAGGTACTCAGCGGAGTTAAAAGATGTTAGAGGACCATGAAATAATGGGGATGGGAATAAGAGAGCTGGTTGCATAAGGCAAACACACAGACAGGGTGAGTGGAGTGGAGTGCAGTCAGTAAATCAGTCAACAGTCATCAAGTCCGTCAGTCAGGGCAGGGGAGACATGTTTACCAGGAGCAAAGACCTTGGGGAGCGTCATCTTGTTTTCACCACTTTCCTGCCGTCGGCCTAGAAGAGGGAAGGGGGGGGGG
>NC_045743.1:20506552-20515628 GCF_008692095.1 Etheostoma spectabile | reverse complement strand
GGGATGAAGGTGGAGGTGAGGGATAGAGGAAAGAGCAAAGGATGTGATGATGACAACGACAACAAGAGCTAACACACAGGCTGCAGCTGCTCTGTGTCACACACCTGTGTCTGAGGTAAACTTAATGCAGACAAGGCTTCACCTTGTGGTTCTGTAACTGGGGGAAAGAAATGCAGAATCGTATGTATTGCAATTTTATTGTTTTTAAACCAATGATCCACCTTAATATTTTCTGTTTAAATGAGACGCTGACAGTGATTACGTCATATCCAGCAGAGTGAAAAAAGACAATTGGAAAATAGACTTTAATTCAGTTATTAAAGCTCTAAAAGCTCAAAAGTAGGAAACAGTTGGACTCTTTGTAGTAAGCATATACCGCTGGACAAATGATTGTTAATAAGAAATAAACATTTCATTTTCATATCTGAGCATTTCTGTTGTAGATGGGAAGAATTAAAAAAAAAAAATTGTAATACACATTCAAGTGTTGTTTATGAAGGTGCTTCAATAGCAAATGTGAGACATTTTGCACAGTGCAGTTGTATGAGTTCTGAGAATGATGTCTTTGATTGTTTGTTGAAGCCGCAGTGTGAGGAGCGTGTGCAACGCTGTTTTGGCATGATTTGTGCATGTTGAGATGTGAAATGCGTGTAGTGTGTAAGTGGGGTTCGGCTAAAAGTGTGCAAGGGACAACACAAGCAGTGATAAACCCATGAAACCATCAAAGGAGAGAGTTTCTAAGACTGTAAATGTATGTGCTTCGCTGCCTAATCATCATGTGAACTCACAGTCGCGGAACTGCTCCACGTCATCGTCAAACACGGCCTCCTTCAGGGCGCTCTTGTCATACGTGCAGATGGTTTCTCCGTAGCCATAAGGAGCAAACTCGCGGCCCCGCGGCCCAGAGAAGGAGCGGGGAGATGGCGTGTTGAGGAGGGAAGTCTTGTTGTCCAAGGCGGTGCGACCCCCTTCCACCATGTCTAAGCCAAGGCGGACATCAGAGCCAGGAGAGGACGCTACACCCTCTCTACCTGCCTGTAAGATGGGAGGAGGGACAATATGAGACAGGTTTTTTTTGTTTTTTTTCTGTGGGAGCACCTGCAGCTTCCAAAAACAAGGGCTCCGGGGAAGAGACTCGAGCACCTACAGCTTCCAAAAACAAGGGCTCCGGGGAAGAGACTCGAGCACCTACAGCTTCCAAAAACAAGGGCTCCGGGGAAGAGACTCTTTGTGCCTCCTTCCCTGCTTTTCTCATACCTATTCTGCTGGCCCGACTCCAAAATCCTAATTTTGGTTTAAAAAGATTGTGAGGTGTCAGCAGTCTGAGGAAACCCATTTTGGCAGCTTGTACCCTGTTTGCACTGTGCTGTGGAATTGGTCCCCATCACTTACATTGAAAGTACATTAGAAAGAGTTTTCAGTGATTACGGCCAGCCTATCCTTACATCTGTATGAGAGATAATGGTTTCACTTTTCACCTGAAAAAGAGTTGTTGGGGTTTAGTTACTCTATAGGTTTAAGCATTTATCCAAAATGTTCCAGACTGATTTTAATATGATGATTTCTTTTGTACTGTTGGATAGAGGTTGGAAATTCTTTATGTCATTTTTCAAGCAGGAATATTCAGGAAGACGCTGCAATGAAAACTCTTCTTTTTGACTTACGGCATCGTCCCTCTTGCCCTCCTGTCTGATTGGCTCATTCAGGTCCTCCTGGCTCCGGTAGCTGAAGCTCTGGATGGCCTCGGTGACACCGCGCAGCGAGCTGTAGATCTCTTCCGAGTTCATGTTCTCAGTGTCATACTCCATCATGCTACCAGACACACGGACACAGAAAGAAATACACACGGGATGTCTATGAAATGAAATGAAATCTTTAGCATATGAAACATATGAAGTGCTGCTTATGTTAGACACATTAGTTTGAAAAAGGGAAAGGTCAGGCATAAGTCATTTTACTGTCTACTACTTTGAAGTGGCCACACACCACAGCATTAACCATGCCTTAGAAACCATGTAAATTGATATTTTCATTTGATTAGAGATGATGGAGTAATATGCATTCAGTAAGAACCGTACATATAAGAAAACTGAAGGGAACACTCAACTGGGTTTTGAAAAAAGGAAATTTGGATAAGGATAAGGATCAGTGTCTGGCTTCTCTGCGGGAATAATGGCCTTTGTGTCTCAGCCCGCCTCATTACCTGGGTGAATATGCTCTGCGGAGGACCCTTAGGGAGGGGACGGCAGGGGTGGAGTGGGGCGGAGGAGGAGGAGGAGGGGCAGGGGGATGCTTTGACAGTCCGTCGACACCCCAACCCCATAACCGACTGTTGCCACAGCGCAGCCGGGAGGGAGGGAGGGAAGGATGGACAGACAGGAGTGAGAGAGCGGGGCAAGGCAGATGGAAATGAAGAACAAGTGGAAACCCCAAGACAAGACAAGAGAAGGGAGGAGAGAGAGAAAAACAGGTGTGCAGAAAGAGAAAAGTCAAAAAGAAACTTGTCTGAGCTTTAAGGTTAAATGAAAGTGTTAGTTTTAAGGAGAGATTTGGAAAGAAGCAGAATCTCGTACAATAAAAGTATAATTCTACCCATCATTAGTGATAGGCCATTTTCCATATGCTTTAGCCAGAACAACCACAACAGGAAGTCTACTTTTAGATTCAATTACAGACAGGAAATGCAATAGCTCCGTTATCTGTGTTTATGGACTGCTGCTTTCAGGTAAAAAGACTCAGGTGGTGTTCAGTGGCTCAGGTGAATGAGCTGCTCAGTCAGAGAGACTTCAACTGTCTTTTCGGTAGAGCTGGGCAATATATCCATATTGTATCAATATTGTGATATGAGACTGCTGTAGATATCGTCAGATTTTGGATATTGTAATATTGTAATATGGCATAAGTGTCTTTTCCTGGTTTTAAAGGCTGCATTACAGTAAAGTGATGTCATTTTCTGAACCAAACCGTTGTAGCTGTTCTATTATTTGCTTTTACCCACTTAGTCGTTATATCCACATTACTGATGATTATTAATCAAAACTCTCGTTGTGTAAATATTTTGTAAACGCACCAAAAGTCAACATTACAATATCGGTGTGGTATCGTTATCGAGGTATTTGGTAAAAAAATATCGTGATATTTGATTTTTTCCTATCACCCAGCTCTACTTTTAGGGAACCATCTTTATATATTAGTCACTGGCCGCATTAAACTGGCTGCATTACAAGTAAAAAGGCAAAAAATAATGGGACAACATCAAAGAGCCAGGTTATCAAATGCGTTACAGCCCCAATTGTGTCTAAGGTAGTAAATATTTTATAAATCAGCCAAGTGGGTAAGAGGTGTTCTGTAAGTTGGTTTTGATCTGTGGGGGGAGAAAAATTGGCTTCTTTATTTCTACCCCAAAAAACTTGGAGAAAGCTCTAGCCTCTCTGAGCAACTCACAGACTCAAGTATTATGCTCCTGCCAACCCACCTGTTGGGTTCGGTTAGTTGGAACACAAACGGTGGTTTGGACAACAGCACAACCCAAATGATTAAACCACAGCCATGCACTAGGGCGGGGGGTGTTGTAGACAACAGTTTAATAACAGGTGGGTGATTAGCTACCTTGGTGACAGTCCTCCGTGGGAACAGTTTGTGGGGGAGGTAAGGGGGCTGGTTCTGCTGGGGGTGTGACGGGTCGGCGTCCGGCCAATAGTGTTGCTCGGAGAGCCCTGAAAGACAAGGAAGCAATGTATGTATATGTGTCTGATGGTTCTACTGATCTACAAAACGCCTGGCACGGTGTTAAGAGCTGCACAATGTGAGGAAAATAAGTAATGTGCAATCTGTTAGCAATAATAAAACTAATTAGCCGGGTTGACACCAGACCCTTCTCACTTATAACTGAGAGTGGGTCTGACCAAGCGTCATTCACAGCCCATTTCCAAAGGGGCGTCACCAACAAACACCACTCAAATGCCTCTGGGCACAATTGGATAGTCTTCCAACCAATCAGACCAAGGACCCAGGTGACGTAGCTGCTTGGTTGCAGCGCTTTGGCTGTCATGTTGCTACTGGCATCGTGTAAAGCCCCTAGAAACTAGGCTAGAAACCAATAAAAGTGTACTCAGCTCTGCGGCTTTCAGTTTTTCCGCTAAAATACAACACAAAACCTTCATAGAACATATTAAACATTGAACTGAAAACAAAAGGCACCTTTAAAAAAAGAATGATAGTTACATTTTAGATTGTAGTTTTGGAAAGGTACTCTCTTAAATAAATCTCTGAATGACTTTCGCTATATGTCGCAGTCTTTTGCAATGTATTTTTTATGCAAGTTGATAAACTGATTAATCGGTTTTAGTCAATGTTTTTGACCAAAAAGTTCAAATTCTCGGATGTCAGCTTGTTAAATGTGAATATGTTTAAGTGTCTTGTCTCCTCTGTGACAGTAAACTGAATATCTTTGTGGACAAAATAAGACATTTGAGGCTTTGCAAAACACTGATTGACAATTTTCTGACATTTTATAGACCTATCAACTAATCCCGAAAAAAAATCAACAGATGAATGGCCAATGACTCCACCTACCACACTGCTTCCCGTATTGCTGGAGTTCTTCAAGTGGTTATGCAGCAGTTTGGTGGCTCCATCCTGGAAGGTTTTGGGGAGCGCTCCCAGCAGCATGGTGAACTCTGGGGTGTTGAGCTCAAACAGAGCGATCAGCACCACCTGGGCCGCCTGGGGGCAGCGGAGTGCAACAGGTTAGGATGGAGGACACGGCAGCTTGGCTGTTCAGTTGGTTTCCTTGGTTCCACAAGTACCTTGACCATGTCTTTCTAACGCAGTAAATCAGAGCAGCTGGACAAAGTTTATAATATATATATGTAAAAAAAATAGAGATAGTACAAGTTGTGAGTAAATTGTTGTTATATTTGACAATTTTGGTCAGCATTTGTAAAACCACAGACGACCAGTCCGATGAAAAGGTTAACGTGACAAAAAGGTCAAAACAATTCTGAAACCATGGAAACAACTGCAGCTCCTCGGGGCACGTTTTTGGTCGGCTCACATATGCATTAGCCTGTAGAAAGAAAGTGTTAAAAAGGTGAAGAGTTCAAAGCTGCATTCAGTGGAAAAATAATGAAGTATACAACTACTCAAGGACATTGTTGCTATATCAATGTTGCAACATGCAAGTGAGTACAGATCAAACTGGATGTGAGCTGTGGAAAATACTATGCTATGCTACTATGCTATTGTTGCTGGGGAAGAGAAGTTTAACGGTACTAAAGGGGTTTGGTTCATCGCAAGCCATTATACTGTATCAAGACACAAACTCCAATCAACATTGGTCTGAAATGTTTACTCTCTGAGACATTTGAGGGATAACAATACCATGTATGTGCTAATAGCTACCCTAGCTTCCTAAACCTCGGCTGCCTTTGTTTTGTTTTCTTTTTCTTGAATCTATATCTTTTTGTTACTTTTCTTCTTTCCTTTTGGCATGACTATATTTTGAGGATTGACAACAGGGTTTCCGTCATGCTCCAGGTGATGTAAATGTGAAATAGGATGTTGCAATGTGAGTCAATGGGTTAACTTTTGGCTAACTCATACACAAGTTATGGTTGTTTATATTGGTTCACATTTTGGTGAATGCGCACTGTGAAAAGTCACACTTCATTAGCTAGCAGTAGTTTCTGGTTGCTGTAAGCATGGATGTAAAGACGTCTATCACATGATTTATTTTGATACTAAAGGAAAATTTGATGATTGTGAGGTCATGAGAAACATCATATACATTATACTGTAGATAAGAATAAAATGAGCCGGTCCAGCTTATTCCAGCAGTGTGTTCGTGAAGTCTGAGTTATTATGACTCCAAAAATAATAAAGACTGGTTGACTAAACCAGGCTAGAAAACTCAAGTGGGATGAAGCATGTGAGAGTGTGTACACTCATTGGACATTTTATTAGGTACACCTGTACAATCTATTGTTTATACAATACAACAATTCTACCACAAAGCTTTCCTTAACGAAGTTATGACGATGTTCCATTTTTGGTGACTTTTTCTTTTTCAGAATTGTGCAAATTTGTTTGTTTTTGAGGTCATAGTTAAACACAGTGGTGTTGTACTGGACTACATTATGTTGAGATGTTTCAAATGTATATAATGTACATATACACGCACAAACACACATATATATATATATATATATATATATATATATATATATGTGTATATATATATATAAAAATACATTGATTTTGAATAATGACCACAGCTGTTCATTTTTAGTCTGTGAAACAGTAATCACACAATTTTAAAGACAGAGTTATAAATAAATGCAAATAAAATATTCTTACATTTTTAAACTTAACATGCTTAAATGAATGTTTACTTTGGTGTGTGATGTGGATTGGCCTTTGCTGCCACCTATAAGCTTTATAGTGCACTGCACCATTGGTGATGTTTCTTTTTCCAAACTGCCGCCAGAGCATTGGCTGCTGTATCGTTACAGTAGCACAGCCCTAATACTATATATACTAATATTTGGAATCTATCTTGTACAACAATATACATGTTAACAACATGCAGGTATGTGGATAGATGAGAGGTTGTTAAAGTGAGTGACACAGACAAAATGTGTTAGGCACACAGTTGTAACAAAAACAGCATTCTTGTCAAGGTTGAGCAAACACGTTGGCTTAAAAGTCCATTCACACAAAGCAACAAGCATTTCCTATCATTTTGAAAAACACCAAGGTTAAACCTAAGTCTTTTGTGGTTGCACAACAAGCTGAATCTAGTTGGTGAATGATCAATTTGCAAGGCAGAGAGTGATTTTTAACAGCAGAACAGCTAGCGCATAAACGATAGAGGTGAGTGACAGATGCCACACGCGACTTCTACTGTCTTGAAGGTGTTGGTTAGGCACCGGGCAGGCGGGGCATGGCGTGCTTATCATGTCGTGTTGTAATTGGCTGTTGGAGCGGGCTCTACCTGCTTACACCTTTCTTCCTGGCTGCCCTCAGCGGACAGTAATGCTGCAGTACTGGACCAGCCAGCTAGCTCCTCGCTCACCCAGTTATGAAGGGTCTGGGGCAAAGTGGCAAGGCAAAATGGGCATTACAGCATTACACAGGTCCTCCGCCCTCACATACGGATGCAATCCTCAACCAATCTTTCATAACGAGCTACAGTAGCACAAACCTAAACAGCGTGAATCAATCTTCCCAGATAATGGATACATCTGTACTCAGACAAATCAGAGGGAGGATTGCTTTCAGCAGCCGACACAACTCTTCTATCCTCGTAGATTTATATTTTGCGTACCTGGAGCTCAGGCGCTGATTTAAAACTAGGTGAGGGTTTTATTTGGAAGAACAGCAATGGAAAACCAAACATATGACACATGTCAGAAAAAGGGAAGATAATGGGCAGTCGACCCAAGGCCATCCACACAAAGAATACAATTATCAGTTTACAACTGTCACTAAACAAACACTACATGCTGAAGAATTCAAAAAACTAAAAAGTGTGGCGATATAGATAAAATGCCACTGTCTGTTGAGTGTATCCTCTGATTATTTGTCAGGCAGAAATGATCTTAAAGGAGTGAAGGATATGTTTTGCAATTAAATATTGTAAAATCAATTAACAATTCAAACTACATTATGTAACTTCATACTAAACAACAAGTATCCAAGCAATTGGTTTTGCAATAAGCTTGCTCACCCACTTGTAATGTTATTATAACAATTTAGTATAAGAAAAATATAATGTTGTGATGTGAGATCTAATGTGTCCTCTTTTTATTCATCGTGGGTCGTGGTTGCTTTAGAACTGTGACATTTGCCATTATGTCTTGTATCACACCTCGTTTGAACCTAAGACTAAAATGCATTAAAGGTGCACTATGAGTTCCTGCATGGTTTCAGCGCTTTTTCATTTTTATCTCAAATGGTAGGTATCTCTCCTTGATCCGCTAGCTGCCCGCCCCCTGAATACACTGTGAAAAAACCCGGTCTCGGCAGACCACACAGGGGTCGTAAACATCAAACAAACACTAGGGGCACAGGCTGTTCACCAAAATAAAACAAAGCACGTTGCAGCCAATCACTCTCAGATACAACCAACTTGCCAGCGATTGGCTGGAACGGGGTTTGTTGTATTTTGGTGCACAGTCTGTGCCCCTAGGGTTTGTCAGCAGATCAAGGAGAGATGCCTAAAATTTGAGACAAAAGTGAAATTGCGTGGAAACCATGCAGGAAGTCATAGTGCACCTTTAATATTCTCTGTCACTCCAATGCCATGCAATATTTGCATCCTACTTAATATAACAAAAGAGAAAGAAGAAAGACCCACACATTACTCTGGAGGAAAAGGGTTTGTCTGAGCAAAGAGATTGTCCTTGTGAGTGATGAATAACAGGACAAACCAATCATGGCCTACCTTCCTGACATCAGAACTTTTGGGTTCAGTGGTCCAGGTGATGATGCGAGATACAGCCAGGCGTGTCTCGCTGGAGTTGACAAAGTCCGTCGGGTCCATCTGCCGAGCCAGGGACTCAATGTACTTCAAAATGGCCACCTTAACCTAAAAAGACAACAAACACTTAGTCCTTTGTCTTACAGTACAAAAAGTTGCATCAATCACACTTAGCAATGAACATCATCTTGCCCATGAATAGAATCTTTCCAACTTCACGTTACCTTCAGATTAGGTGTCTGAGTCTGATCAACGATGAACCTCATCAGAATGTTG
The DNA here is from genome assembly GCF_008692095.1 of Etheostoma spectabile. Classification (NCBI taxonomy): domain Eukaryota; kingdom Metazoa; phylum Chordata; class Actinopteri; order Perciformes; family Percidae; genus Etheostoma; species Etheostoma spectabile. The sequence continues at coordinate 20,506,870 of NC_045743.1, read as the reverse complement.
AACTGTTGGTCAAACGGGAAGGACTCTCTGAGAAATAGACAGAAATTACAAGTTAACTTTTTCCACATGTACTGTGGATCCTACGCTGCAACATTCTTCAACAAGTTTTAGTTTAGAAGATTCTACCCGCCAGCTCAATGATACGTCGACCACTATTTGAGCTGCTTAGGAAGCGCTGTTCTCACTCAGAGTTTCAAATCCCAAAACAGACACAAAAACAGGTTACATTCCATGAAACAGATTAAAGGTGTCCTGCCACACATGCTTTTTTTGAAATCTGTTAGGTCCATATGTGTTTGTGTTATGTGGTGAATGTGA
>NC_045743.1:20505372-20506542 GCF_008692095.1 Etheostoma spectabile | reverse complement strand
CTACCTCCTCTGTCAGCTCTAGCTACTGAAAAGAAATAAGAGGAAATAACAAACCAATCACAACAGCTGGTCAGTCTGACGTCATGTTACCTGAGCTCATTACTATTCATGATCTGGGTAAAGGATGCTGATAGCCAAGCTCTCATTGGCTAGCTGTTAGCCAATCAGAGTCAAGCAGCTTAGCTGGTTGAATATTAAAGCGCCCATATTCTGCTCATTTTCAGGTTCAAAATTGTATTTTGAGGTTGTACCAGAATAGGTTTCCATGGCTTCATTTTCAAAAAACACCATATTGTTGTTGTACTGCACATTGCTGCAGATCCTGTTTCAGCCTGTGTGTTTGGGTCTCTGTTTTAGCTCCAGAGTGAGACATCTCACTTCTCTAGTGAGTTAGAAAGCCGTGTAGATGTTGAATAGTTCACCTGTAGACTAAAGACAGAGGACATTCAGAAACCGGATCTCACTCAAAACAGCATAGATGTTTTTTTTTCAAAGTTTGTATGTGTGTGGAAGCACCAGAGACACAAAATAACTTAACATAATATGGGCACAACCGTCACTAACAGTGTTGTGACCAAGTCATTTTTGCTCAAGTGAGTGTCACGTCATTGGTCCAAGTCTCAAGGCTTTAACAGCTAACATTCAAACTTATGAATAACACAGACACAAGCCATCATGCCTAAAGTCAAGTCTCAAGTCAATAACTTACAAGTGCAAGTCGAGTCTCAAGCCATTTATTTTTTTGCAAGTCATTAAAATGGTGACTCAAGTTAATTTGAGTCCAAGTCACCAAGTTGAATCAAACTAGAGTTTGTTTGCCCCGGTGGTGCCTTTTGTTTTGGCAGGTGACAAAGCGGCAATCAAACTCTGGTGTGCACCAAAAACGGACCAAACAAGCGTGCCGAGACCTGCTTGAATAGGTGGTCTCGGTACGCTGTCAATCAAACTCTGGAGCGGTTTGTTTGTGGTGAGAACGGGATCCATACTTGAACCGCACAAACTATACATACTCTGAAAATCTGAGCTGATGTCTCCTGTAGTCAGGTAGCTTAGCGGTATGAGCTGATGTCTCCTGTAGTCAGGTAGCTTAGCGGTTTGAGCTGATGTCTCCTGTTGTTAGTTAGCTTAGCAGTCTGAGGTAATGTCTCCTGTAGTCAGGTAGCTTAGCAG
>NC_045743.1:20505143-20505362 GCF_008692095.1 Etheostoma spectabile | reverse complement strand
TGTCTCCTGTAGTCGGGTAGCTTAGCGGTCTGAGCTAATGTCTCCTGTTGTCAGTTAGCTTAGCAGTCTGAGCTAAAGTCTCCTGTAGTCAGGTAGCTTAGCGGTCTGAGCTAATGTCTCCTGTATTAAACTGTAGCAGCGTGCAGTGTTTCTATCACAGAAACAGACTGCGGTCAAGCTCGCCGTCCATCGCGTATCTCCGTGGTCAAACCAGCTGCC
>NC_045743.1:20480725-20505133 GCF_008692095.1 Etheostoma spectabile | reverse complement strand
GAGACAGACGCCGGCAGAGCAGAGTGAAGTCTCAGGGACCAGAGCAGATGTAGTAACGTCACTCGCAAAACACTGATTGATAATTTTAATGAAATTATCTAGTTTGGCCACTATCCAACTAGTAAGAGGGCTGGAGGTTCTTGCCTGATTTGTAATGACGCAATTTGGTATGCTTGGATTTTTCTAGGTGTGAAACTCAAACCGACCGAGGGCAAATCACTCCAAGTTTACTAACTCACCAACTGATTGGGACCAAAGTAAACGGACTACAGGTGTGAAAACGCCCAAAGAGAGCAGAAGATGGGGGACCTCCAACCTAAAAAGAGGGAGTTCTGGTTGAAATTTCCAGAGGCACCTGAACAATCCCGGAAGTGGAACTTCGTCAATATAGACTACACACCTTGTGATATCCAAGGCCTTCTGGACTTTGGCCTGGACCGAGCCAAGCAGGTCAGCCCCCATCTTCTTCAGCAGCTGAGTGAGCAGGACAAAGAGCCAGTCCTGCAGGTCCTCCCTGTGTACTGTGACAAAGTCCACAAGAGTCTCCAGGAACATGCTGAACACCTGAGGCACAGTTCAAACATGTATTACACAACGCTGCTTGATTTGACTTAAATCAGATTAAAGTGCACATGTTCAGACAGATTTAGGTTCATGCCTGTAGAACTATGGATAAAAAACACACTTACCCTCTGTTGTTAAATCCACAGCAAGGCAGACCATGCAAGAAACACTCCGTTAGTTTCAAGTCAGTCACAGCAGGTCATCATCATCATGTATCGCTGACTAGATTTAGGATGCCATGCCTTTACACTAAAGTCATAATTAGTTGTAGTGCTTCAATTAGTAAGCCATCGTCTTTACCTTGCTGTGTGGATCTGCAAACATCCTTGTGAAGATCTCACAAAGTCTCTTTAGCTCCACTCGGCTGCAGTGAACAAATGTAGGTAAGTGAGTAAGTTAAATTGTACATATGAAAGCTTTTCACAGACATAGTGTTTTACAGGGCTGAGAAAACATTAAACACCATACAGAGTGAGAAGAACACAATACACAATCTGTACTACACAATACTGAACGCATGTCTAAAATAGGTATGTCTTTATCTGATTTAAAAAAAGATCTCAAATAACTCAAACTGATTAGCAGAATAGTGGTCAATGAATTTTACAGTTGACAACTAATTAATCAATTCATCTTTGAAGCTCCATTTTAATACATGTGTTCCATCATTAAACATGGGATGGGAGGAAGTGATATGCTAGCTATTAATTGCCGTTGAACAAAGAAACAGTGATTTTTTTTTTTTTTTTAAATTGCGATTAGACAACTATGTTATAATTGTTTACAGGCCCAATCCCACCTCAGTATTCTTTGGCTCTTGAGGAGATTCTGCAGGCCCAGCAGGCCCTCCTTCCTCTCTGACCAGTTGGAGCTGGCACAGTGGTTCAGGACCTCGGCCACATCCTCCGTCTGCCGCAGGTAGTGGGGGATGCCTCCGTTCCTGGAGCCATACGAGCGCTCCGAACAGGCACTGGACGCGTCACTGTTGGCATCGTCGTCAGAGTACATCCCCGGGGATTCATACCTCCGCCTCATTGGCTTTCTCTGTGGGGTAAAGAACAACGTGAAGGAAAAACGCATTATGATACCCAAATGCTAAGCAGGCTCTGCCAGAGAAGTGCTAATGCAAATTAACTCAGCCACGGGGTAAAAATCTATGATACAACAGTTATCAGAGAGCCATGCAGATTACTGTACAATTCATGTTTTGTTCTGTGGATGGTAGGGTTATATGGAAATTTGATCAGTACACAGTTGTGGTATCAAACTCCTTATTTGAAAATGAAACTAACATTTTTATTTTTTGTTTTAAATGAACATCACAAGCCAGTCAAGCAGTGCCAAAAGAAAGAAAAGGGTCTTGACTACAAAGGCATGAATTCTGAACGCTGTGAGCATATTTCATCTCACAGCAAAAAATCATAATGCACCACAACAATGAGGTCCAACACAATAAACCACAATATTAAAGAGAGAAAAAAAACTTTGCTGGGTGCCATACTGTCGATAAACACTGGGATGTGATGGACATAAACATTCAAGGTAAAATTCATTCAGAAAATAAACAAAAAGGGGAGGGGCGGAGAAGTGCCATGAGCCATTTTCATAAGTCAAGCTGCATTTTTGTTCTCTGAACTTGATTAGTGTGTGATGGGCATGGATATACGAACAGTATGTAAAATGACCAACTACCTTATTCCTGGAGTCTCCTAATAGCTGAAATGGTAACAAACAACCAAAAGGGAGATGTGAGAGATGGGAGGTTTAAAGAACAAGTCCTTCTGAGTATCCAAAAGAGGACAAAACTAGACATTTCAACTGATGCATATGAATGACTGAGAAACACTATATATTATAAAGGCCGGAATACAGGAACTCGTTGACGTCTTCATAATATTAAACCACTGTAATCTACTGCATGATCGTAGCTTTCTTTTCTAACCTTAAAGCTTAGAACTGGGACCCAAAGGTAAAAAAATAATGAATTAATTTAATTTAGCTAAAATCAACACTTCCTGGCTAGTGTAGCTTGCAGTAGTGACAGCGTTTGCTACAGGTCTGGTGGTGCCGACTCACACGCTTTCATTTAAGACTTTTTCAACTACAATCAATGCTTGTAAAGTCTTTTCCAGATCTGCAGATACCCTGTCTCAGTTGGCAGGTATACAACATTGTATTGACGCCCACCCCATTGGGATTTAGTCAACTGTTTTAAATGCAATACTTTGTCGCTATGTCAACACAGTTAACAGGACTTTGCCTCAGTGCAGCTCTTAAAAATACACACATTAGTAAATAAAATGTAATTCCATACCAAATGTTTGCATGAAAACCTTCTCTAGTGCTTCCTTTAACAGCATTCCCCTCTCAATAATAAACACCTTGACATTCGTCTTTGCTGAAGGAAAAATAAAACCCACAGCAGCTTACCAGAGCATCGGCAACGGCTGCCTCCACCTCTGTGCCAGTGTCAAGGACCCTCATGGCGTTGACTGATGCAGAGATCCTTGCTTGGTGAATCAAACCGTATCGGTCTTGACAGGAAACCGGAAAAGAAAAAGGCAAAGGGAAATAGTGAGTGAAGTTTAGTAATAAAGTAAAGGTGGCCACTGTAACTTACCTGAATAGACAAAAGCAACGGGTGCTTTGCTTACTTTCATTTGGACACATTTGAATGTAAAGCAATATACGGTAAATGAAAAGGGGGATATTCTCAAGTCTCTAACCACCGAAAGTGAAATGAAAAACACTAATGGAGGATGAAGCAAGTCCTAAGGCAAAAAGAAAGGCATAAATTGGTGCCATGCTGTTTCCTTGAGAGATGAAGGACATAGAGCACCAACAATGCAACAAAGAGGAAGAAGAACCACAAATATGAGCTTATATATGTAAAAAAAAAATTAAAACAACACAGGCTGAGCCAGCACATATAGGCTGTAGATCACAATTCCACAGAAATCCAACTAAAATGGAAAAAAAAAACTGCGGTGGTGATTAAGGGACAAGTAGATGAAAACACAATGGGTCCCTTTACATGCTAAACAAAAATTACCTTTCTATTATAGAACCAAAACACTGAATAAATGCTTGAAAGTACTCGGGAGGGAACATAAAGGAATGGAATGATGATCACTTAACACAACCACAGAAGCATGCTGACTCAGCAGCCTCTAAATGATGGGACCAAGAGGGACTGGCTTGGGGGGATAGGGGGGTCTGGGCATGCAGGTCACCTGACTGGCTGTGTGGGTCGGCTGTGGAGAGAGCACTGGTTGAACGGGAGTGACGTCGGGAGGCTGCAGGGGACAGGAAAGGTGGGCGACACGGGGACCAAGGGGTTAGTCACGACACTACAGGTTCAACACCAAACTCTCTGGGTGTCCAACTCACAATAGCCTCTTTTCCAACCAAGTAGTTCCAGGATCGTAGATATAGGAGCAGTCCACTTCTGAACACTTCTACTAACTACTCTCCATCTGCATTCCCACATGCCAAGTGGCCACAGGGACTGGTAGGAGGGGTAAGGGAGTGACGCAAGCACGGCAACCGTCTTTACGGCGTCGACCCTTGACTTTAGCGCCACATACAACAACAAACCTCGGCGATGCTTCAAGACTAGGCTGGAGTGCTTAACAGAGAAACACAGAAGACGAAGGCTCCAGCATCATATGATCCCAATTTATATGATGGAAGGAGACAGACGAGCCGAGCGCAACAGGCAAACCAAACGATGTTCAGACAGTGAAGAATATGTACCGTTTGTGTTTCAGACGTGGCTAGGTCACTAACGGTTCCCATGTGGAAAAGAGAAAAGACCGAGTCTTGAAGTAGGAGCTGAAACAGTTACAGGAACTGCAGTCAGAGGAACTTAAAAATCCCCAAATTGGCCCAGTTGGAACACGAGAAAACAAGGGTTCTAGGAACGTTATGTTCTAGGAATGTTATGTTCTAGGAACATTATGTTATAGGAAACGTTATGTTCTAGGAACATTATGTTCTACGAACGTTATGTCCTAGGAACATTATGTTATAGGAACATTATGTTATAGGAAAGTTATGTTCTAGGAACGTTATGTTATAGGAAACGTTATGTTCTAGGAACGTTATGTTATAGGAAACGTTATGTTCTAGGAACGTTATGTTCTAGGAACGTTATGTTATAGGAAACGTTATGTTCTAGGAACGTTATGTTCTAGGAACCTTATGTTATAGGAACATTATGTTCTAGGAACGTTATGTTCTAGGAACGTTATGTTCTAGGAACGTAATGTTCTAGGAACGTTATGTTCTAGGAACGTTATGTTCTAGGAACGTTATGTTATAGGAACGTTATGTTCTAGGAACGTTATGTTCTAGGAACGTTATGTTCTAGGAACGTTATGTTATAGGAACGTTATGTTATAGGAACGTAATGTTCTAGGAACAGGATATGGCTTGACTTGGCCTTCACAGAGATTTGAGTTAGCTCTACAGTGTGGAGAGGGCCACATCTCAACATCTTACATTTGGATACACAGTACAGTATAGTAGGATAGTATTATTCATGACCTGTACACATGAAGAAAAAGGAATCCAGAAATAAAGAGTTGCCAAAACAGTTTATCACTGATCAGAATGTAAAGAAGCAATCTCAATTCTATTTCAAGTAAAAAAAAAAATTACAACATCAACTCTAACTCTTGACTGACGGTTGACAGAAACAACAAAAAGCAGGTTAACCTATGCTATGCTAACAGCACTGACCATCCTTAAGCCTGGCACGGACAGGCTGAGGATTGACATACTTCTGCACTACTGCTTTACAGATTCATGATGATACCAGCAATGGCTTCAGAGGTGCGACATCACTTCCCAGGTTATAACAGCACAAGGACTACAGCAGCAGCTACTGTACTGTGCATTCACCTATGAACACTGACTGCAGTTATTGCTTGCCGTTTTTGTTGCATCTCCATCTCCCTCTCTGTCTTCCTCGATCTTCATTGATAGCATTTATACTTAAAGTCCCAACATTTGTACACATATAATAACAGAAATAATTCCCAGAAACCCAACCTAAAAGTGTAAAGAAAGAAGTAAAGAAGGTACATTTGCTTTGTAATTTATACTTCTAATCTTAAAAAAAAGAATTAGTGCACAATTAGTGCATGCGCAGAGACAGACAGGCAGAGGTAGAATGACACGACAAAGAACACCAACAACAGGAGGGAGGCTCGTGTTAGCATCTGGTAAAGATTCTCCGGCTGACTCTCTCACTGGAAGGGCTAGTCCGGACAGCGGTTAGCTCAGCGGTACTTACCAAGAGGGGTGAAGCCCCGAGCGGGGCTGGTGTCGCGGCTGCTCTCGCGACTGGTGTCGCGACTGCAACCCTGACTCATGCTGGGACGGGGAATGCGGCTCCGGGCTAGCGTGCGGTAGGGAAGAGCAGCGGGAAGAAGAGCTTTACCACACAGTCTGGCTGTCAGGACAACAAGTTATGTTGGAGTGTCAGTGTGCATTCATGTGGAAACATTGGGGTGAGAGTCAGAAATTAGGAAAAGAAGAGTTATGAAAGAAGAAAGTATAAAGCAGACTGTACTGCTCCTCCCCCACATGAACGGGTGACTGCTATTCTTAGAACCTTGCTTATGGTGATGCTAAAATGGGGTTAGGATTAAATAAAGGCTACGGGTCATTAAAATCAAAATACTTTATTGCTTTGAACTCATGAGGTCAGCAATATTCATGGCAATTTGTCCAATAGGTGGGGATGAGACATGCTGTGCATCAATTTAATATTTTGGACTGAGGGACAATGAAACAAGATCATGAATTGTCCAAAATGAAAAACTTTAATTCTTTGGGGGGGCAAGCATGTGCTCAGTTAATGTCATGACCATGACATTTGGATCATTTTTTGTACACAAATGCACATTATTTTTTAAAGATGATCTTTTTGGGCTTTTCCACCTTTAATGGACAGGAACGCTAAGTGAGAAAGGGGAGAGAGCGAGGGGGAGGACATGCAGGAAATCGTCAGAGGTAGGTGTATATGTGCACCTGCTCTACCAACTGAGCCGACCCGACCACAACAAATGCACATTCAACTGGCTGAAAGACCGATCACAACTGGGGCCAAAATATATAAGGCCAGAGAGATAAGAAGACGATGAAGAAGAAATTAAAAGGGTGGAGAAAAAGAGAAACCGAGTCCCAGAGACAGAAGCAGTGGCTGAATGCTGGGTGAGTGAGCTGGTCAAACAGCATACTGCTAGTAAAGGTTAGATTGTCTCGACAACTCAAGCTTCGGTTAACATACACTTCATTGAGATATTAAGAAAGTAACGCATTAACTTAGGATATGAACAGTTGAAACGGAGGACAAACATGCACAGTATCCTTCTCTTATTAAAACAAACCTGGAAACAAACACTTATCTTTTTGCTACAGAAAAACTGAAAACTAAATAAAGGATTTGTAATAAATCAGAAACCTTTTACATTTCCTCACTTAAACATAGTTTTAACGACACTTCAAAAACATCATTCCACCTTGACAAATGAGGAAAATGATGTCTGACTCTATGGATAATGATTTGCTATTGGCTTTGCCAGCCACTCTATTCAGCCCTAATGATGACAACTACAAAACAACAAATCCTTTTCTACAGGAATACCCTGTGTCTGGCGTTTCAATCTCAGTTTCAAGTAAGAAAAAAATGTGTTTTTTCTTCTTCATTGGGCTCAGATGGTTTTTTTATGTCAACCACTATACCACCCATAACCCCTGCTCCATCTCAAGTAAATGAAGAATTATACATACATCAGAACAGATCTTTGAAGAAACCTTAGCTGAAGACAAAAACTAGCAGAATATTATTATTATTATTATTGGTTACTTTTTGGCCTTTAATGGACAGGACAACTTGAAGACAGGAAATGGGGAAAGAGAGGGGCATGACATGCAGCAAAGGACCACGGGTCGGAATGGAACCCGGGCCACTGGGATAAGGACTGAGCCTCGTACAAGGGAGTCACCCCGGTGAGCTACCAGGGTGCCGCCAAAGAACTAGCAGAACAGACACTGACGTTTTTGTCATCTGCACTGTCTGTGCCAATGATAAGCCAACAATGCTTTGTGATGGACAACAGCACTCTGTGCTTCCATGTGCTGCTGTGTTTCCATGGACACAATGGAAACATGACTGTATCTCTTTATCAGGGGGTTAAGATATGGAGGTCCAGTTTCACTTTTTTGTGACTAGATCCTGTGTCAATGTGTGTCACATTATCAGTATGTGAGTTCACGTGCTGTAAGGTGACGATGAGCACACGTGTGTGGTCAATAGTGTGGAGCATGTGAATGGTCAGTGGGGATCTTGTCACAATGCTAATGCAAAACTGTGATATGCTGCATATAAGTTTCTTTTTTTTCCTTCACCACACACTGGCAGGCGAACTCATACTGATGTATGATGGGATCAATGTAATGATTAAATGCAATGCTTACATAATTAGAATTCTTCATTTAATAATAATTTAAAACTAAAGTGGGATTTATGCTTCTACGTTAAATCTACACCGTGTCTACGTACGTGGAGACACTGACCCTACGCCGTAACCTAATGTGCACACACCAACGCACAAGTGTAAACTTCAGGCCACTAATGTAAGCTACGGCGAAAATGTAAGCTGCGTGGAGCCTCCGCAGAACCACACATCGCGCTTCAAGTTCGTTTAAGAAAAAAGTATGGTTAAAAGAATGGAGTAACATAGTACTATGACTTACAAATGCAAGTTCCAGACTTCTACCACATAGACAGTAGTCCTGCAGAGCTACAGTAGTCTATTACTAAAGAAAGACTAGTGTGTGCCGGAGTCCTGGCCTTACCGAGGCCCAGTCGGCTGGGGCTGGTCTCGCGGCTGCAGCCCTGGCTGCGGGGGATCCTGCTGCGCTTGTCTGCTGTCGTGTTGGAGGCCGACACCGTGGATCGAGGGATCCTGCCGTAGCTGCTGTGGCCAAGCAGCTTGCCTGGGGAGCTGGAGCGGCTGCCAGCTGTCGCCAAAAAGAAGACAAAAACACCCAAAAACATGTACTGTGGTTAGACAGTGTTCATTGTAACTGAGACACTGGTTGGGATAACATGCTTGTTAAAATCTCAAAGCACAAGGCCTGTGTCAACAGACCCAATGCCGTGTAGACAGTGCAGCAACATTAAAGGCAAAGTGACATATAATGTCTTCTTCTATATTGTATCATCTCAGTGTGGAGTGGAAACCTATGTCATGGATTTAGTTATGCTCAGAGGTGAATCAATACTACTTTTATCACAACACAGATGTTGGACGGAAAAAGAACTGCACAGGAAATTAGATTCTGAATGAACACACACACACACACACACACACAAACATATACACACACACACACACACACACAGGGTGAGGGGGGCTGGACCCTTTTTCTAACTAACTGTGCTGTGGGGAGAGAATTACTGTGGCAAACGTCACCAATGGGAACATACAACATTTCAACAGCAAAAACACAGACAACAAAGACTACAAAGACAACAAAAATGGCTGACGCCAACGGCAAACATCTCCAACTCCAAACAGCTTCTCAAACTGTGGGGGCAAAGTACTCGGAAAAATGTTAATGTAATGAGTGGAGCATGCTGCAACTGTACTGTATGTGAGGAAACAAATGTAAAAAGGCTAAAAGAATGGCACAGCATGCAAAACTCTGTGTGCTAGGGGGACGGTGCTCAGGGACGAGGCGTCTGGCTTGTGATTGGATGAAGCTGAGGCCTTACCATTGATGGGATTGGCTGATCTGGATCCTGGGTGATGGAAGCAATAGGCAGGACAGGGCGGAGAACGGTCAAAATGAGACATAAGGGGTTATGTTCATTAAATGTACCCAGCATGCACTCTAACTGACAGATTTTAAGAACATACAGATTCCAACATCCACACACACATCCTTTGCATGCGTGTGAGCACTCTTGCACAAATACAAAAGACTTGTGAGTGACTGGAAGTGTATTCAGGGTGCTGTAGCACATGAGAAAAATCACAGACACACAGACAGGAAACAGAAAAAAGCCAAATGCAGACAAAGATCGTACCGAAACAGAGACAGACAGACTGGTGTGCAGCACGCACACACATAGCTGTGTAATGCTTAAGGTTTAGAAAGTGTATACTGTAATTGAAGACATTCTGTGATTTCAATGTGACTTTACCAAGTGAGAACATGTGTGGGGTGTATATGTACATACGCTGGGACTGAGAGACAACTTTGGCTCGGCTGCGCCCCCTGCTGTCCACCACTGAGGGACTGGCTCCGCCTACGCTGCCCGAGCTTTGTCTCCTGGTTCGAACACGACCTGGGCGAAAAGGGAGGGAGCAATAGCGGGGAGAGAAGAGAGGCAAAAGGAGTTTATTATGTAACTGTGTTTGCCCCAACCCTGGACAGAGATGCTGGAGAGGATAAAGGTCTGGGGAGACAGAATGAAGAAGACCTTGATGAGGGGATAGAGCCCCCCTGAAAACACACAAGAGGGAAACAAGTAAAACCTGAGTCTCTTAGTTTGCAAATGATTCTCAGCGTTGGTTTTAACCTGAGATCGAGATGGCTGGGGTTTGCCCTGTAAGCAGTAATGCTAAGGCTAGCTAAGACGTGAGCCAAAGCACCACTTGCAGTATGTGACTTTGAAGCATAACGTTTTAAGTGTGCAAACCAAACCATAGAAAATACTGTCAAATGTTTTGACCCAAGTTTGGAGAAAGACAGATATTATTTGCAGTTGCAGCCTAAATGCTATGCTTGAAAAACATTTGGACTTCTTACAGTGATTAGAAAACATTTTGTACTGGAAGTTTCAAAAACATCTGTCAACTTCAAAACAAATGCAAACCAATGGTGTGAGAATAAGAAATAAGTAACCAGAGGCCATTGGAGGATTTTTGTAATGGCAAAAGCCATCTCAGCTACAGCATCTATTGTAACCTGCTACGCATAATGCCGAGAATAGTGCCTGGGAAATGGTGAATACCATAACAAGAATTACACAGCTGTTTTACCACATTGTACACCTGAAGAGGTAGTGAACAAAAAGGTTTTGTTCGGATCCTGACAATTGACTACAAGCTGATTTGATTTGTGTGCGACTGACAAAAAACAAAATGAAACCTTACACATCACAAAACAGATTGTATGATTTTAAATGTCATGCCACATCGTGTGACAGCCGAACAGTCCAAAACTTTGATCAGATATGGCAACCCTGAGATATACTGCATGTAGCAAATGTCAAATTTGGCCGCCATTTAGTTCATGGACCGGCCGTTACAATGGCACCTCAATTTCTGCGAGGAGTTAAAAAGAAACCGTGAAAGAAAGAAAAGAAAACAACCTTCTCTATAAACTTAAACAAAACCCTACATTAAGAACCAGCAACATTGGACTTGATCGCTGTGTAGGTAACGGAGTTGATGGATACAGTTGTTAGGGTTACGGGAAGAGGAGGTAAACCATGCAGACAGTCCATGCAGTTCCACATAAGTGGCGACCACTTGTGGGAGTTAAAGAGAGGAAAAGAGGGCACAGATGAAGAGACAGGGGATGTAAACGTGTAGCCCGTGACAGCTGACAAACACACACACGCATACGTTTTCACGTTCTGTGCAAGTTGCACAGCTACACAGCTACCTAAACACATACGCATACGCTCACACACATATATACACACACACACACACACTGACCCACACACACAAAGTCTTACCATCACTTTTACCGGGAGTGCCATCTTTGGGGCATTAAAGAAAGGCGGAGCAGCAGCGAGTGGGGGGGAGAGGTATAGAGGAAGACATTAGTTGCAATTGAAGCAGGAACAGGAGTGAGTGGATGAGCAGGGGCCCTCATCATCATTAGTAGTGTTCATTATCGAGCTATGGGAGGAAAGGTTTCTGTGACCAAAAGGATTTCAGTAAATGTCAACATTCCCTGTTGGCTTGAAATGATGTGAAAAGCATCCTTAAAACGTGTCTGGGGTTTTCATCACACTAGGAGGCTAATCAGCCGCACCACAGTGATTTGTCAAAAGTGCCAGTGTAGGATTCCTGCTGACAAAACAGTCTAATGACAACCTCAGTAGAGATTAATAACCCCAGCCAGGCCCATAAAAGCCAGTGACTACAGGGAGAATGTTATTGCTTCATGATGATGGGAGACTTTGAGAGTAACTGCTTGAGTGGGCCTCTGAAAAAGCACTCTGTTAACTAAGCTTTGCTAGAATACTGATAGTGGCTCTTCCTGAGTAAATCTCTTCAGGTGCAACATCGCAGTTTTCATTCTGAAGGTATTGACTTTTCTTAAGCAAGTCAAAGTTAGAAAAACTATTCACAGCTTTTTTTTTTTAAGCCTAGCCTTTCATCGGTGCTTGCTTTCGGTTTGCTTGGACAAAGTAACCTCACTCTGCTTGCAGTATGTACAATCCAGCACAAGCAGTTTTTGCTGAATGAGTCAAACTGCCATGCAGAGGTTTGATTTTCTGTTTTCAGAAGGTTAGAGGGAGATGACTTATGGATTACCTAATGAGGCGTAGGAGCCTGGGGGCAGGGCGGCTGCGGAGCCGAACGGTGAGGATGCGGGAACGGTGGACAGACGGGACTTGGCGCTGGAGGCGGCGTTTACATCGATGTCACTACGGGAACGCTGTAGAGAACCCGATGGCACCCTGGTGCTCACCAGCTTACCTACAGCAGCACGGAAATGAGAAGTATACAGTCAAAGGCATTTTCATTTTAAATTTTAAAATTGTATTTACTTCCATCAGAGAGCAAGACAGTCTTTTGTGTAAGGCTGGCATAGAGGCGTCATACCTTTCCTACCCACCAGCCACCAAAAAAGAAATATACTTTAAAGAAACAAGGATCAGTTTGATACTGTTTGATAAGCACAAGTTTTACTCATCCAACTAAAGAAGATAATCAAATGGACAATTATGCAGAAGAATTTCTGTGTTTAACTCTCATCTCCCACCATGTTTCTCTGCGGTGCAGTGTGTGTGTGTCAACCCTCTATTGCATGGTGTTGCCATATGGCATCAAATTCTTTTTTCTTAGTGTGCATGCATTGTTTTTTTCTTAAATAGGTCTTTTATTTTCAAGTGGTATTAATCTGATGACTTCACATAACCACGAAATCCTGTTTCCCGCCCCTTTTCCGGACATGTGCCACACTAATCCCGCCAAAATGTCGTTGTTTTTTCTAAATTTTAGAAGCATTTCTTTAACAAAGAAAAATTCAACTGTTATCTGGAGTAAGTCATCTTTAATTTTTCATCATTTAAACCAGTTAAAACCTCACATTTAAAGTCAATACACCCTTCTAGTATAAACAGGGATTTCCTACAGGAAGATTATGTATCAGAAATATTTTTCCAGTGGCCATGTAGTTCAGTAATTGTAAGTGTAGTCAGTGTGTTGTGCTTATTTTGCTCCTAATCAAGTAAATTGTATCCTTGTCTTCTTTCAGGTGTATATGACGGACTTATTACAGTGTTATTATTAATAATCATCAAAAACTACAATTAAAACTTAACTAATTTGACTGTAGACACATTGGGCAATACATTATTTTTTTGCAATTGCATTATTTAGGAATCCTGGAGTAATAAAAACACATCAAGACAGTTTAAAAAATATTGTATGCAATAGAGGGTTAACATTAATTTTCTGTCCATATGTGATGATCAGACAAAATTCTATTATTGGTGCACAAAATTTCACACATTTATAGATCACCAATAATAAAAAAGACTACTTACTTGATGCTTTCTAAACCTCTAAATAAACCATTAACTAACTTTTACAAGCATCAATTGCAACTTCATGTTAACCATTTAAATAATGTTTATAGATGATATACAAACACACTATTGCCTAATTTTATACATTTACATGTATACACTTGTCACTTTTGGAGAAAAGCCTACACCATGGGATGGAAAGGGACTGAGGAAGTGACTTACTCCTTGTCATGCTCCCTCCAATGACACTCTTCACAGACAAAGGCCGGCTGAAAAACAGAGATACAACAAGACCCATTTTTGAATTTTTGTACATTACATTCCAACCTATCTGGCAACACTAGACAGTTATCGTACCGAAGAACAATTCCTAAGAATTTCTTACGTGAAATGTACGTGTTTAAATAAAAAAGAATCTTTCCATACATGTGTAACACTAGCACCGCACTTCAGCTCAATAACCGTCTCACTAGCTTCCTGTGAGACAGTTATTGAGCTTGAAGTTTAATTAGCTCACACACACACACACACACACACACACACACACACACACAGTTGCAGGCCTGATGGATTGAGTATGAGGTCATTAGTCAACACCCTCCATAAGGAATCTATAGACTGGGTAGATGATGACAATCGAACCAAGAGAGAGAGAGATAGAGAGAGAGAGAGAGAGAGATTGAGAGAGAGAGTGTGTGTGTGTGTGTGTTCATTCCTATGTATATAGCACATTAAAAAACAACCACAGTTGACCAAAGTGCTTAACAAGTGCAAAAAACCCAAAACGATAATAGGCTACACACAAACAATACACAATACAAAATAATCACCAGTTGAAAAGGGTGTGTATGTCTGCTGCACATCTGATAATAATCACCAATGTTTTTACAATATTTACATATTTAATAAGACACATGCATTAGTGGTGTCCTTGAATTAATGAAAGCAGATAGCCGCAAAAGCTAAGAGAGTATAGAAAAGGTGTAAGGTAGGAGGTAGAACAACAACAAAAAGTTAACCTCTTCAGATGCAACATTTCATTTAATTTTAATTTGTTTATTTATCCCCAATGGGGAAATTACAATTTACACTCTGTGTCCACACTTTGTTAGTTATCACACACAGTCCTGAACTACACACACACACACATGCTCAGGATCTGTACATGCACTGATGGAGAGATGTCAGAGTGAGTGGGCTGCCCGCTGAGCGGTTGGGGGGTTACGGTGCCTTGCTCAAGGGCACCTGGCAGTGCCCAGGAGGTGAAGTGACATCTCTCCAGCCACCAATCCACACTCCGTACTTTTTGGTCCAACAGGGGACTTGAACCAGTGACCCTCTGGTCCCCAACCCAACGCCCTACAGACTGAGCTAAGCAAAGCGACCTCACACTACTTACACTGATTCTCTAAACAATGATTGTATTTTCAATTCATAGTATAGAAAAGGTGGAAGGTAGAAGATACGACACGGGAGGGGATGGGATGGGAGGAGGTAATCTCAGGGCCAACTGAAGCAGGAGAGTAAATATGGAACATAACATGATAACAGGCGAGGACAGAAGGAGGGAAAACTGGTTCTTACTTCAGACTCTCCTGGGAAGAGGAGGAGGAGCGGTCCGACTGGGGCAGAGACACGATGCTGTCCGAGCTCTTCAGGTGAGACTGGAGGGCCTTCTGATAGGTGGACTCCAGCGCCTGGAACAGGTGCTCTGCCTCCCGGCTGTAGTGACCATGGAAACCCCAATAGCACCTATAGGTAAAGACAGAAAAGGCAGAAGATAAGATGAAGATACATTTAAACTATGCTGGGGTAAAAACAAAGACATACAGTTCGCCATAAGGACAAGAAGAAGTCTGTTGGGGTTAGAGGTTTTAAAAAATGCGCACTTTGGTAAACTAAGGGTGCATTCAATTGAACTTCGTTAATTATGAGAAAATCTAAATGTCGTTGTAAAGTACCTTTTTTCTGCCATCTAGTGGCTCTTACTGTGGCATTGCCATCACTGCAGCAAAAATGAGTTTAAACCGAGAATTGAATAGTCCTTAAAATTGAAATCAAAACGTGGATTTGAAGTATGGTGACACCCCTAGTGGGGGTGCAAAAGCACTTAAATGCCATGACTTACTTTCTAGCGATGGATCTGGCCTCAGAGTCAGCATCGTGTATGCCTTTCTTGATGGTCTCAGTCAGAACAGCCACGTGCCTGGGGTAGTAAGGGAACATGGTGAGGAGGACACAAGCAGGTATCCCAAGACCTGGTCAAGATAAAATCCGAAGTATAGGCGAACGACACCTGTAACCTTAGACCTCAGATGTTAAACTAAAAACAAACGTCCGGGACTGGCTCTCTCTTCTCTTTTTCTGTCGCTGCCAGTTTTATTCCTCTGGCGATCCAAAGGCTATGTGGCCACCCGCCGGGTTTTTCGCACGCTTTTTAAAGACTCTGTGGTGGTTGCCGTGGTTATAGTGATGGAAAGTCGCCTTATCGCTGAGGGTCTTGATGATGACAGCTCTCCCAGGACTCATCAATTTAATGGGCCTCATCAGTGGTGCATCCAACCAACTCTTAGCTACTCAAATGTTAGCCGACTCAAATGCCATCGTGTGAGAGGAGGAGGAGGAGGAAGTATTTACCTTCACTACACATAAACACACTCTAAAAGCACCGTATCTAACTTTGATTACACACACACACACACACACACACACACACACAGACACAGAGACACAAACACACACACCACTTTATCCATTCAACACGCACTACAAACACACTTGTCAAGTATTCTGGTGGTTTTGGAGAAAACAACCGCTAGTTTTCTACTCAATGGATACTACTTACCTTTCCAGTGTATTAGTGTGCCACTCTTGTAACATGAGGTCTAGGAACTCATAACAGCGTCTGGATACGGGACAAAGCAACACCATGACATAGGCGTATACAACGCAGACACAAAACCATGTCTGAAAAGTGTGACCGAAAGCAGTACTATAAAAACAGTTACAAAATAGCACATGCAACAAAAGTTATTTAAAGAAAACCCTCACCGGCCTGTAATTTGAGGTGAAAACAATAGACGTATTTCTTGAAAACTAACCAAGATCTGAATGTCAAAAGTTCAAATATATTCATATTACATACTGTATAGTGTTTTTCAACAGTTTACTGGAAAATGAATCAATGCTCGATATAAACTAAATAGCCTTACTTGTTGAAAATGACCTAAAAGGTCTTTTACTTTTGACCTGCCGTCATGGAATGAACAGATGCCCAATTTTCATTTAGTAGCAGCACCAAGGACCTCTTACCGTCGGACTGCTACTGATTTGGAGGTGCAGTTACTCGTGATGATGGGGATGAGACGTGGGTAGTGTGTGCGCTGCAAGAGAAAGTCCAAAAGTACGTGTCATTATTTCTAGTTAAAATGATCTTTTCGTTCTCACGTAGCCATGCTTTTGTGGTCTGCTGGTATATAAGGCAGCACTGTCAATGAATTGTCACAGGGAAAACGTAAGACTGTTGGATGAATGAAAACATATGCAGGGGAAGAGGAAGCACATCAACTCCCCCCTGTGGAGGTCTTACCCTGAGGATGAGGCGGATGGCTGCCATTCCAGACGTGGCAATGACTTTGGCACTGTTGGGCACAAGGTTCAGCAGTGTGGGCATGATGCTCTCCGCTCCGTGGTCAAACTTAGTACCCAGTACTGATGACAAATGTCTATCAGAGGGAGAATGATCAAAGGACATATGTTAAAGAACAAGTGTATACCCCCATCAGATGATCCGCCCGTGGTGATAGGTTATTGTTCTTTCTCACAGTACAAAGGGGACAGTGGCACCAGCTCCTCCAACAAATTGTTGCTGTATTGTCTAAAGGTCTATTTCACTTTCTGCATTTTAGCTAAGGGCTTCAGCGAGTGAGACCATAACTTGGGGGAAAATATTAAAGAGAGGTAAAAAGCGTATGTAAGATAAGTAAGGCTGTTGTCTCTTTTTGGAAAGAACTCAACACAAAGATGTTCTGATGTTTTAACGTGTTGTTGTTTGTCTCCCTGTGATGTATTTTGGTTGGAGTGATTTCAACCCTGTTCAGCACTTTTGGTCAACTGTTGTTGTTTTTAAATGTGCTATAGAAATAAAATTTGACATTTGACATTGACAAAGAAATTGAGAATTTGACAAAAGAAAAAAAGGGAAATATTTGACACTCTAAAATCAATACATATTTCTAGATTGTAATGGTGTATGAACTGAAGAAAAGTTCAATATGTGCTCCACCCAGCTGGGGAAAGTTTGGAAGTGCGCTGGTGACATTACAAAGGCTGATGGGATCCACGTAGCCCCATCTATTCATCAAGCTGCTGCTCTTTCCCTGCGCCTTTGCTCTGTTCCACCTCATCAGGGTTGTATTAAAATTTGGGTGATGGATGTTTTTGGGTGGAGAGCATGCTGCTCGTTTCACACCCGAGCGGGGCTCATGTTCATTAGCTTAAGAAAATATTGAAGCGTTTTCCTGGCAGAGTCTAATCAGTTAGAGATTTGTGTTAATATCACCGCTGCCAGTCAAAGCCATTAAGACTACCGTGGCAAGGCAACTGATGCTGATCCAGTAATGAAAACTGAACAACATGAAGGATTAGAAGTGATAATATGTTCACTGTATATACCTGTGTATTGGGGTTGTGCTGTATTTTTACTCCTTGTCAGTCTGGTTGTCTGTCTGTCAGCAGGATTAAGGAAAAACTACTGGCCCGATTTCCCTAAAACTTTGTGAAAGTGTATAGCATGGGCCACAAATAACCCATTACATTTTGGAGCGGATCTGAATCAGGGGGCAAATTATTGTGAATTGTGAATTCTTTTTCACAGGCATTAGTAACCAGTGGCGTGGCGTCTCTTTTCCACTAGGTGGTGCTACAGCTTTGGAGGTAGCTCTGTGTATTTGCCGTCTCTGTTGTGTTTCCAGTTGCGACCTGGGAGGCCACAGACAGACAGTTTGGACTATATTTATACTGTTAACATCACCCTCAAATTGTGCATTATGCAATGCATAAGTTTAACAGTGGTTCCAACATAAGTATTATAGTGGTCTTCACTGCTGATAGTTTTGGAAATATATTCAGACATATATAGTGGTTGTGGTTTGGGGATCTGCACATCGTAAAAGACTAAACTATTGGCCTAGGCAGAGTTCTGCGTTCTCTCAGTGCCCTTGCTCTAGTTTTGAATCAATCCATGGTGACAAACACTCCATGACAGAGGATTTGCTCTATGCTCTCACTTGGAAGTTCTCCTGGGCTCTCTCTCTTCTTTTTTTCCTTACACTTTCAGCAATCTAACACAATGACAATTGGACAAACTGAAAATATTGTATAATATTTGCCAACGTTATGATGTACTTGCCAAGGGAAAACAATTGTAAGTATCAAATACAGTGTGTTGAAATGGACATAAAACCACAACGTAAACTTAAAGGTCCAATGTGTAGGAATGTCTCCCATCTAGCGTTGAGATCATCTATCACAATCAACTCTCTCACACCACGCAGTTCAAAGTACCAATTACAGCTACGGTGGCCTTCACACTTCAAAAAGCAGCTTTCTTGCTCTTTTCATTATCCTTTTTCTTTTTCTGGTTCCTGAAATTTGGATTTTGAATGCGTGTGGTCCTCCCGTGTTGCCTTCTTCAAACTTGCCGGGGCCGGGAAGCAATGATACCCATTGGCAGCGTTAGCAGCGTTACCAGTGTTACCAGTGTTACCAGCACCTGTGAGTGTATCATGTAACAGTGAAAACGCAAAAGGTGGAGCAGTACGTCCTGTATGTCCCTTACTGGCTAACGTATTTCAAGATGGTGCATGACTATTGAGCGGCTACTCCAGTTCATGCAAATGGAAATGGATTATTTCAAGCCAATAGGAATACTTGGAAATGATGGTAGTGGCAGTTAAGCCATGCAGAAGTGCATAGCACTCATTCACTGTTGTTGAGGAGAAAGGTTCTATTTTTCCTCTTAAATTCTTATTTTTACCATCTTTACTATTATTTTTTCCCATACCAATGCAAGAAAGCCAAAACATGACAAAAGGTTTTCCAGATCAAAGCTATTGTAAAGTGGAAGTTAACTCTTGTGTCCCAAAAACCTTTGGAAATGTGGGCATACAACATCCTCCTGAACCTGGGACCTTACCCCAGTGTGATGCAGGCCTCGCGGACCACCTGTGAGCGCAGGTCTTTAGCGGACAGTTTGAGGGGAGCCTCCAGGAGACGCAGCTGCTGAGGGAAACCCTCGTACTCGGATGCCCCGGCCAGGATCAGGGAACGCACCTTCTTCAGCTGGAGAGCAACAACAAAGAACAGACAAAGACATCAGTGGACATCATTCCTGCAGATCCACTGTGTGTGCGTGTCACGATGCATTCGGTTTGTGAGTCTTACCGCCAACACTCGGTGCTCCCAGTCATGTTTGTCATCAGACAGCACTTCTCTGATCTTGGTCAGCTGGTCCTCTAGCTCTCTGTTAGAGTAGATCTGGACACATAGAGATAATGCAAGCATTAGCATTAGAATCAGCTATTTTACAGGCACATTTACAATTGCAACAGAAATCCTCACAAAATACATAGTTCCACATTAGAGCAAATGTGTTTGTGGTTGTGAAAGGGTCTTGCATGATGTCCACTGTGTGTTTTAATCCATCTTGTGACCTTTGTTGAGGATCTTCCCTGTCTCTATGTCATCTTCCATTGTGCTGGATTTTAAACTAACCAACAAAACCACAACAGTACTTTGCTCACCATACCTGGACTGATGGCACGTCTTCAAAGGCTTTAATGAAATCCTCTTCATCTAGAGCACCGGCAGCGGCTTCTTTCACTTGGGAAAAAAACAAAACAAAAAAAAAGGTGTTATGCCTGAGATTTGACATTTCTAAAGAATGATCTAAGCAGCAGGAATGTGTTTATTTGATACCCCACTCGCAGTGTCAATCATTACTAGACATGGTACTCACAATGGGGAAAAGTATTTACACATTACAGCAAAGTGTTGTAAGTACTATAAAGTATATGTCATATAGCTGTGTGCTTATGTGTGGACTGAACCTCTCCCTCACCTGTGGCCTTGGCCGTGGTGGCTGAGCTGGGTCTTCTAACAGAGCTCATTACAGGCTTCCTGCCACTGGGGGGTGCTTTGGATGATGAAGAGGAGGAGGACCGGCCTCCATCCACAGAGTCTTCATCCTCAAAGTTCTTATCTGCAGCGACAGAGGCAGGAAAGGGAAAATGTATGATGTAAAAACCATGCTGATTAAACCTCAACACATCCTCCTAAGGATACTGGCTAGTGTTTTTCACTTGATGGCTCAATGACTTTGAGAGAGATATTTCCTGTTAAGAATCAATAAATACATCATTATTCCCCAATCAGTCAGAGCCACATGTCTCCCCTCAGAGGTGTTCTTTCCTGGTTAGTATAAGGGCCCATGGTGAAAAGCGTCATCATTCTCTTCTCGTTAATCTGCCTACATTAAACCCTGAGTCATCGCTGCATTGTATGACCTCTGCCTGCATCAGTGATGGAGTGCAACGCAGTCAATCTGTCAGCTCCAGTGTACGTCTCTGTTCAACCTTTATCTCTCCATCCATCTGACTTTAATCTGGTTTGGCAGCCATGCAGCAATACGTGGCCCCCCTGTCACCTGCCCAACGTGACCATTCGCACGAGGGATTAGACCGAGGCAGGTAAGATGCTCTAGGGTGGTTGACACCAGCTGCGGTATGGCAACAACAGAAATGTTTGCAGTGTAAGTCTTTGTCTATTTTTGACGCAAAGTCAACAGTATTCATTTCAAAGCAATTTCCCAATCCATTTATCAGAAAACATGTGTCCCTATAGGAATGAAGCCAAAATAAAACACTGCTTTCATCCGTGGAGCCAAGTCACATTCATTGATACAAGTGAGAAAACAAAATCACAGAACAGTGATCAGGATAATACACAAAAACCATCCCCTTAAAATGGCTGTGCTGCGAAGAGTACCATGACCATGACACTGCATCGAACAGAAACCACAAAAACAAAGTGGAAGACAGGGACAAAAAGGCAACAGGTTGAGAGAGGAAAAGGTGGAGACATGAAAGAGACGTACATCCAGAGACAGCAGAGCAATGACCAAGACATTTTTGAAAGCAAAAGCAAGCGAGAAGAGAACAGAGAGGGTGAAAAAGGAGAGAATGAAAGGCATCATTCTTACAAGTGCAGATTTTCTTGCAAATCAGTTTCCTTAGCATGTCTCTGCTGCACCCTCTCGCTCTAACACGCACTCTCTTTTTCACCAGGCATCTGTTGACACAAGTGTGTGTGTGTGTGTGTGTATGTGTGTGTGTGTGTGTGTGTGTGTGTGTGTGTGTCTGTCTGGGTATGTCTGTGTGTGTGCATGCTCAGTGTGTCTCTGTTGCACGCGAGCTCTGACAAAGTGCCAGACTGACCACCCCTTAAGCCTTCTTCTGTTATTTGTGTTTGTGTGTGTGGTGTGTGTGTGTGTTGGTGTGTGTTGTGTGTGTGTGTGTGTGTGTGTGTGTGGTGTGTGTGTGACTGTGATGCTGTGGACTCTCATGTAAGAAGAGGAGGGTCTATTGTTGTGAGTTTAGCTTGTTTTTACCGACACACACACACACACACACACCACACACAACAAAAACACACACACACACACACACACACACAGTAAATCAGAATGGCACTACCGTGTTTCAAACATCAATACAGTGTCTCCGAATGAGGTCATTACTGAAGCTGTGACACACCAGTACGCCGGAATGGAGCGCAGCCACTGTTAATGGTTGGGTGTGTCCAAAACTAAGGGAGGGGGCTGTCAATCAAGCCCAGTCTGTACCCGCCCACACCCCCACAGTCTTGAGAGGAGGTCTGTGTAGGTCAGTGTTTCTCAACGGGGTTGGTAGCGCCCCCCTAGGGGGCGTTCAGAGGATGAGGGGGGGGGGCGCTGGAAGCAATATGGTGGAAAGGGGGGTGTTGAGGTGCCTTTGGGGGCGGCGTTTGTTTTTAAGGCAAGTTTACACCAAAGGTTCACAACAATACGAGTTTACACTCTACTTTCAAAACAGCTGCCAGTTTACGATGGGAACTCTTCTTCTCTTTAGTGTTTCTTGGTGGGAGTAGCTCCGTGCTGCCTTCATGGGAACGGGACGTCACAGCATCATCTTATACAAACACCGTACTGCACTTGTTGTGACCTTTATAGTCTATATTAAAAATGAACCACATTTCTTTAACATTTTTCATTCAATGCTATGGATTTTTGATGATTTTGACAATAACAACAGTAACAACAATATTAGGACTAATAACAATAACAACAACAACAACAAATATAATGGATAGGGGGGCGCTGGTCCCAAAAAAGGTTGAAAACAAGAAGAGGTGGTTTATAAATGCCTAATATATGGTAGGTATGGAGGTATTTTAGAAACAGTTTTATAGTTTTCCCAACAGAGAGCACAGACCGGTTTATGTTTACCACTCAGTACATAACTTGGTCATCATGGTCCCCTTCCATCTAAAGGTTTACCCCGGCGGTTTAAAATGGCAGCGCGCTTGCATATCACAAGATAATTAAATCTACATAAAAGCTGTTATCTATCTATTACGCTATAGTTCAAAACGTGTACCTTAAAAAACTCATAAAATCCTAACTTGATTTGACTGAACTGCTACTTTAGCTTTTCCCTTTGATTATAGTATTTATGTATGTGTGTATATATATATATATATATATATATATATATATATATCTCACAGTGGTGATACAGTCTATCCTGGGTGGAAAGGTTTTGGTAAAATTAAAGACAACATAATGAAAAACTAATGCAAAGACTAAAGCAAAGACTGCAAACTAGCTGACTATCAAAAGTATTGGCACAACAAATGCACAGCTTAAGACCAACAGTCATGCATATTGTTTTATTTTTAATACACCACGTACAATCAGAGGAACAAAAGACGTTTTAACTCACAGCTACAGTGCAGCTTTATTGGAACAGAGTTCAGTGTTGCCCCTTCTACCAGAAAACATAAAGGCTGGCTTTGCCATTTGATTAGGAAATGATCCTGATCTAAACGCTCCGAAAAACTATATGAGCTCACTCCGTCTGATCCCCACCTCTACATAAAGCTAACAGCTTTAGCACCTCAACAGGAATCCCAGCGCTCTGCCACACTTAGAAAGTATTACAACTGCTCCCCAGTGCTGACGCAAATGTCCAGGTAACTTATCTGTGTGGAAGGGACGCAATAGAGCTGTGTGCAACACACACTAACACACACACTAGTGTCATTAGTGCTGTCTAAAGCTAAGGTGAATACCACAGGCCTCGTGACATCACCACTGCCTGTCTGACTCTGAACAGCTTGGATTTCTGATAACTGGTCAACGGGAAGGCGTGTGTCAAGTCGGCGGCTCATATGAAATGCTTCCCTGCCAATGTTTTAAGGCTGAGGCCATAACTTGTAGAAGTCCCACTCCTAAACTGACCACAGCTGCTCCCAGACGCAGGGCTGTCTGATACAAACTGGTCTGCAGAAGCATGGCAGAGAAAGAACAGAGAATATTACAGTAGCCAGTATCCTCTCGGGGGGGTGGGAGGGGGGGGGGGAATCCCATGATCAGTATCAATATTCTTTGATCCTGACTTTAAACGATTCACACTCTGAATTTATTAACTCATTTGTTGATTAAAGTTGACTGAGGTCTTTTTTCACATGCCGTTACACACTTGAGAGAAGCACAGTGCTGTGTACTGATGGCCTTAGGGCAGCTGGGTTTATTTTCTTTATTATATATATATATATATATATTTATATATAACATTATCTCTTTTACAAGAGAGACCTGGCCAAAATATTTATCGCAAATTAACCACCAACTAACAGCCTTTCCATATCAGTCTGGCCTTTCTTGGCCCATTCATCATTTGATGGTTACAGTTCTCATTCCAGAGGAAGTGTGTGTGTGTGTGGGGGGG
>NC_045743.1:20477745-20480715 GCF_008692095.1 Etheostoma spectabile | reverse complement strand
GGGGGGGTCGAAATGGAAAATCTTAATCCTATGATGTCAACAAATGTGTCAAGCAAGACAATGGAAGAAACAGACAACCACTAGGGAAAGAGAAAAGAAAATTGGATAAATATAAAACTATATAATTTTACTAATTATTATAAGTTATGAAAGAGGGATATCAGAATCAGATTTATTTGCCAGGTATGAGGACACATACGAGGAATTTTTCTTTGGCGCATCGTTGCTCACACTGTGCTTACACATACAAAAACAACCAAAACAAAAATATACACACACTAATATATACATAATACAAACATACTCTAAACAGAAACAATATAGAGGCATGAGTGCAATGAAGAGTTCAATAAAAAATATTTAAATGTGGAGCATAGTGCAAAGAATACTGGGATAAACAGGATTAGTATGTATGAACATTATGAACATTATGAACAGTTGTGAAATAGGAAATGAGAATGATGAATAAATAACAAATAATAAGTGAGATATGAGAATGAGAATAATGAATAGTACTAAATAAGTGGAATAATAAGTGGAACCATTAAACAGGTGCTGTAGAGACCATGTTACTGGGTTTTTGACCAGAACTGAACCTGACACTGTGGGTCAGAAGTCAGCTGTTCATCAGAGAGATGGCTTGTGGGTAGAAACTGTTCCTGAATTTGTTGGTTTTGGCGTACAGTGCTCTGTAGCGCCAAATATCATTTGTACTATTAAACACACACACACACACACACAGTATATGGTCAGGTCCATTTCAGAACTCAAAGATGTGCTACCTTCTATGTGCACTAGGTGTCAGGATACACTGTGCACGTTGACACGATGCTACACATTGAAGTACTAAAAGTTGCTGAAGCTGCACTGGCATCAGCAGAGCCACCAGTAATCTGTCCCTGAACCACAGATTTACATAACAGGAAGGATTTTCTCTCCCCTCGCTGTACTCTTTGGAAAAAGAATAAAAGCCCAAAGACATAAGGGTGAAGAGAAAGTTCAGAAAAACAATTTCTTTGAATGTGGGGGGACGCTTATATACGCTAAAATGTTGTGTACATCCTGACAGGGAGGTGGTCTGTCTCATAGTCTCCATTTTATTGCCTTCACCTCTTGCCCTTTTAACCTCCTATGTCCCTGCACTGTTCCTATCCTTATCCCCCTCTCTCTCTCTCTCTCTCTCTCTCTCTCTCTCTCTCTCTCGTCATTATTTACTCATTTTCTCTCAGGTCTCAGTCCCCCTCCTGATGAGTTTCCCATCAGGGTCTTGGGCCTTGACCATCACATAGGCTGTGGTTTAGCCTGTGCCCTGTGGGCTTACATAAGAGACAGACGACTGGTGATCAGTGTTATGTCATAAACAAAGATGCATTGAATTTTACAATTTGTCTTTTTGTCAATAAAAATGTCCAAACATGGGACAATGTATTCCCTAGAGCATCAGCAAATGTCTTCAAATAGCTTGTTTTCTCTGACCAACAGTCCAAACCCCAAGGACTTTCAATCGACAATGATAAACCCCTACGAAACATGCAATGTTTCTGATGTACTGTGTAAAGAGAAAGGCCATTCAGCGCGGGAGTGATATTTTGACCGCACACAGACAGAATAGAAACACATTATTGTAGCCTGGCTTGTTCTGAGGACAATGAGCTGGCTGTCCCATTGAGACTCTACAGTCGACTGAAGAAATGAAGAACAGAAGCGGAGAATGGACTCTCAGTGGCCATGTAAGGCCACCAGGCAGCCGTTTCCTGACTGACTTGATTCCAGCTCGCCACCATTTTATTTTATTTTTTCAAACCAGACGGATTTTTAAAGCAAATTATTCCAAATCTTTCATGAAATAAAAAAAGGCGTAGCCAGCCTTGAGCCAGCCTAATGCATCTGCTGTCACTGCAACATTCAGGACTTTCTTCTAAAAGCTAAAAGTAAAAAATATCATTGATATTTTCCTTCTGTCAGGGACAGAACTGAGGGACATTATTTCCCCAAGCGGGGAACAGTAGATGTGTTCTGAAACAATTAAATTTCTTATGCTGCACTGTAACATTTATTCTTGTGTTTTATGTGTCCTAATGTTTCTATTTTGTTTTAGACTGTCCATTCATATATGTTTTATCTTTAAATTTCTTATGCTGCACTGTAACTTTTATTCTTGTGTTTTATGTGTCCTAATGTTTCTATTTTGTTTTAGATTGTCCATTTATATATGTTTTATCTTTAAATTTCTTATGCTGCACTGTAACTTTTATTCTTATGTTTTATGTGTCTATTTTGTTTTTAACTGTCTATTCATGTGTGTTATATGCTTATAATTTTTAACTGTTTGTACTTGTGTTTTATTTAACTGATTTTGTGTAAAGCACTTTGAATTGCCCTGTTGCTGAAATGTGCTCTACAAATAAAGCTGCCTTGCCTTGCCTTGCCTTGCCTCAGCTCGTCCTAAAGGCTTCAATATTAGGGTTCTTTATTTTGGGTGTGTTCTGAGTTTTGCTGAGCTATATCTGCATCCATCACATGAAATATGTCCCCTGCAAAACAAGGCAGCCTCTCACTCTATACTATTTATAATATACTATATATTACTATATATATATACTGTATTGTATACTATTTTTTCATGGTGTTCGTTTTCCACCACACTACCACAAATGGGTACGATTGGCATTAGCCATGAGTCTCTCATTCATCTCTTCCTACACTGCATGCCTTCAGTGAGAGACAGAAGACAGAAGAACTGTAGAAACAGGAAAACAAACAGAGAGCCTGGCAGAGAGATGGAAGTAGGCCTGTACGATTAATCACCCTGTTCACAATTTAATTTTTAAATCACTTTGATTAAAAAAAAATAATGACTTTGATTCTCATTTAATTTTACGAGCCGACTGCACAAACGCTGTTTCTCGGAAAACTTTGTTTCAAATGTTTCCATGAATGTTGTGTGATTCAGTGTGAAAATGAATGGAA
>NC_045743.1:20476557-20477735 GCF_008692095.1 Etheostoma spectabile | reverse complement strand
ATGTCTAAAATCAATTAAATATACCAATTTGATCGCAAAACAGCGTGTGACATCATTACCACAGGTTTTTATTGGCTTTAGAGCCGTTGGATGGAAACACATTTTCATCAGCTTTATTAACATGAGTATTTTTACTGGACTTCAGATAATTTGATTGACAAGTGGATGGAAACATGGCCACAGACTGTGTGAAATAGGTGTTAAAGCTTAGAGCGCTGCGATGCTCTCCTTTCTTAATTGAAGCCTCTATGTTTACAGGCTTGTGATGATCTGATATGTGCTATAGGTGTCAAAAAAATCTATGTATTGCCAATTAGTTTCGTTTTCTCATGGTCAAAAATATTGTGGCAGAGAATCGTGATATTAATTCTAATCAAAAAAATCCTGATTCATATTTTTTCCCCAAATCGGGCAGGCCTAGATGGAAGCTGGAGTTACAACCAAGCTTACATTTGGAAATATAAAGATTACTTGAATGGTACATTGTTCCAAAAACAATATTCATCCGCAATATCCCATAAATGTTTTGGACTATTTTGGCCCAGTAAGCACATTACATTGTTTTTACACTTGGGTAAAAATGAAAAAGAAAAATCTGATAACTTACTGTAAATTGCACAAAATCAATCACCTTGCTTTCCATTTTCTCACTGACCCAATTCACATGGTGCTATTATGGTCATTTCAAAGATTTGCCTGAACTTAACTTGACAGCTGGACAGAAACGGAGCTGAAAAGCAGAATTGAGTTTGTTTCCATGTACAATGTGCCCTTAAGGCTGCTCATGCCAGCTCTCCGCCCCTGAGGCTGTTTTTTTTTTTTTGGGGTTGTAGTGACTACAGCTATTCAGTTGAGTTGGCACAGATAACCCTGGCCTGCGTCCTACAGCGGCCTCCTATCGGGCCCTTCAAAGGCTCCCTGTAATGCTCAGAGGCACTAGGACAGAGGGGCTGCTCGCCCATTTCACTTGGCAGAGAGCATGAGGAAGACAATCACATCATTCAGTACGCTAGTCACAGTTTATACTCTTGTCTTGTTTCTCTCCATCTCACGTTAGTCCCCGACCTTACACACACTCACACACTCAGTCTACCACAACTGTGTACTGGCTATTATGTTATCTAGGCCAGGGGTCTTCAACGTTTTCCAGGCCAAGGACCCCCAAACTGATGGCGAGA
>NC_045743.1:20452964-20476532 GCF_008692095.1 Etheostoma spectabile | reverse complement strand
TGGAGCGGGACCCCCTAATTATATTATTGTATAAAATTTGTTATATCAAACTGGTCCTATAGTGCCATGTGTGCATTGATGACCGAAAGACATCTTCTGCCTCCATTTATCTTTTACTACAGTGTGTTGATTCAAGTTAATGTGTATTTAAAGACAATTTTCACTTTCAATTAGTGGAAAAATTGCGGGGGGGGGGGGGGGGGGGGGGGGGGGGGGGTGGGGGGGGGGCTTTCGCGACCCCCATGCAGTACCTCCGCGGACCCCCTGTTGAAGACCCCTGATCTAGGCCATCCCTTTGGTGGGTTTTGATTTTTTTCATGACATTTGCGAGATAAGAAAAAATTAGCATAAAACAATACTTATCCGTAGGGTTGCACATTTAATTGAATTTTAATCACCATCACGATTTGGGCTTCCTACAATCAAACTTGACCCATGGCCAGAATATCATAGTTCATACACACGTGTGTAACTTTTTTCTTTTTTCTTTTTTATATCTTAGGCTACAGCTACCTGCTGTGTAACGTGTTATTAGTTAGCCTGGTTAATCCAGTTCCTACTGTAGCTAACGTTAACGTTACCTGCTGTGTAACATGTTATTAGTTAGCCTGGTTAATCCAGTTCCTACTGTAGCTAACGTTAACGTTACCTGCTGTGTAACGTGTTATCAGTTAGCCTGGTTAATCCAGTTCCTACTGTAGCTAACGTTAACGTTACCTGCTGTGTAACATGTTATCAGTTAGCCTGGTTAATCCAGTTCCTACTGTAGCTAATGTTAACGTTACCTGCTGTGTAAACGTGTTATTAGTTAGCTGGTTAATCCAGTTGCTATTGTAGACTAAGTTAACGTTACTCGCAGTGTAACTGTTATTATTAGCCTGGTTAATCCAGTTGCTATGTAGCTAACGTTAACGTTACTGCTCTGGTAACATGTTATTAGTTAGCCTGAGGTAATCAGTGACTACTGATAGCTAATGTTAACGTTACCTGCTGTGTAACGTGTTATTAGTTAGCCTGGTTAATCCAGTTGCTATTGTAGCTAACGTTAACGTTACCTGCAGTGTAACATGTTATTAATTAGCCTGGTTAATCCAGTTGCTACTGTAGCTAACGTTAACGTTACGTGCTGTGTAACATGTTATTAGTTAGCCTGGTTAATCCAGTTCCTACTGTAGCTAACGCTAACGTTACCTGCTGTGTAACATGTTATCAGTTAGCCTGGTTAATCCAGTTGCTACTGTAGCTAACGCTAACGTTACCTGCTGTGTAACATGTTACTAGTGTTTACTAGCGTGACATGCAGCCATGTTTCTGTTCCTCTGACGTCTGTTCTGAAGCAATCAGAGAGAAGCGCAGACATTTAAGTGGCACCATAATAAGGTACCCGAATCCCTGTTGATATTTTGTCTGGTAGATAACGGGCATACAACACACAACTTCAACATAAGAGGAATGTAGCATAATATAAATGTGAAAGCAGTTATCAATAGCTTATGTGACAATAAAATTTGTTTTGGTTAAAATCAACAAATAATTGTGATAATTTATTGTGATCTCAATATTGATCAAAATAATTGTGCTTATCATTTTGGCCATAATTGTGCAGCCCTACTTATCCTTTTAATCATAATTTATCTTAAAGTATTTAGGATTAAAGTGTAGTTTCAGCGTCATTGTAATCATTAATATGCAACTCTGAGTCATACAAAAGATGATCCGATTTTCTACTCCATGCTGCCCTTAAATATAAACAATACCGACTAAATTGTGTGTTTTTAAAGCTGCTTGATAAAATATGTACATTTATTAAATACTGTACATATTTTAAAATATATTCTAAGAATTTTAACAAATAATGAGGGAACAAATAAATACCTGTTTGAGCCTTATTATTTCCAAGTATTCTCTCTTAAAAAATAAAATCGGGATGCATCACAGAAAATACAGTTCCTAAAAGATTTCTACTATAGAAACAGTCTTTCTTCAGAGCTTCCTCCACACTGTGCAACAACCAATAGCATCAGACACACACACACACACACACACACACACACACAGTCGTGTCTGCCTATCTTTGTGGGGACCAGTCATTGACATAATGCATTCCCTAGCCCCTTACCCTAACCTTAACCATCAAACCTAAATGCCTAACCCTCACCCTCACCCTAACCCTAACCATAACCTAACTCTAACCCTACTCCTAAAACCAAGTCTTAGTCCTCAAAAAGCCCTTTAACGGTATGGGGACCAGCATTTTGGTCCCCACAAAGCACTCAGGTCCCCATAAGTATACTGTTTTCACAATTTTTGGTCCCCACAAATGTAGCTATACCTAGACCACACACACACACACAGTGCTCAAGCACCCACGCAGACACAATGGCATGTGTGTCATTCAAATCCATGATCAGTGGCAGTCTAAAAATCCTGGGAACCAGTTTTTACCTTCAGGGCTATCAGAAGAAGCATGTTATTTCTGCTTTTAGAGATGGATCCCCATTTACGTATATCAACCTGCATTCAGCAAAGTGGTTGGAGGGGTGTGCCACGTCAGAAAGAAATCCAATCAGTGCCAGAAGAAAAAAATCACAGTTAAGTCATTTCAGTAGATTTTTTCACGTGATTATCTGCAAAAGCTTAATCCCTGACACAATGGGACTGAAGGGGACCAATGCAGACCTGCTCATCACAGCAGAACACAGGAAAAAAACAGACTTGCAATGTTCGAAATGTAACAGCAAACTGCTAGTTTTGAAGATGCTCACACACACACACACACACACACACACACACAAAGCCTCAGGGATTAACCCTAACTCCAAAGGGCTTCTGTCGTTGTGTTAATGACACTGGGAATGCATTGGCTGATGTTCTGTAATCACAACCAAACTCCCACATTCAGAGTTTCCTGTTTTAATTATGCTACAATTAAAAACAACAGTCCTCGCAGTGGTTATAAATACTGCCTCTATTTGAAGCTTGAGTTTGCATCATGCATTGATCTGCTATGAATGGTCCCACACAGAACCAGACAGACCCACAGAAACTCTGACAACACTGAGAAGCCCACTTAAATGAGAAGTGATTTATCAAATACCTGTTAGTTAACAGAAAGAGAAAAATCAGGCATGCTCCTACATCTCAGATTCCACAAACAAGATTGGTGTGTACAGAAACATTTATGTTATTATTTACAGTTAATTGAGAGCATGGTGTCCCAGATTCTGTTTAATTCCCATCTATACTGACACCAGCATGAATGAGTAATCTAATAAATACTCTTATCAGTGCTGTGGATCAAGCCAATCAAGCTAATGAAGTACTTAAGATCTACAGATTTTGTATATGTATGCTGCATCCTTCTAGGGGGGTTATGATGGGATCAATTCATTGCGAGAGTAATCTTAAAATGCTACTGATTACAACAAATGCTGCGGTACACATTGATCAAGTTCAGACTCAGAGATTCTAATAAAAAAAAAACCATTCCTGGGGTTCAGTTGAAATGAAACCTCATCCCTGCTGTGGCAGCGACACTGGGAGCAAAGCAACAGCAGTAGTCTGATCTTATTAAACCTGCACCTCAAGATCTAAAACATGTAGATACAAATATAGTAACCATTTAGTCACAAACATTTTGAGGAACAGAAGGAGTCGGTTACTATTATTGTACGCCACATAGCTATAGTTGGTGGTAAATAATGCTTACACTTCATAGGGTTTTAGAGGCAATAAAGGGCAAAGGTGTTCAGAAATGAACCCGATTATAAATGGATTGCATAACACAAAATTACGCAAATTATAGACAGCCATTTGGAACCGTTAGGTATGCACAACGTATAGTTTTTCTATCATGATCACAATATTAACTGCCTCAATATACATATCACAAAAGGCTGCGACACATCTCAAAACGCAATCAGACATTGATTGTGATATTAAAAAAGAAAGCAGCAGTAAACTGTATTTTGAATTGAAAATGTCATTCCTTTTATTACTGGTGCCTTTTTATATTCAATTCAATGTTCAATTTGTTCAATAATAGAATTTCAGGAATGATTTCCTTTCATTTGTTTTAAATTCAACAAGCAAATCTTTTGTATTTTAGGAGAATACATAAAGCAGCAGAAAGGCAGAACTGAGTGCACTTTAATATCTGTTCATTCATTGGTAAGTAATATTGTTATCGCGATATTCAACGTTTCCCCATATGGCATATTGAAATCATATCATGCAGCCCTAGTTTACATATTTACAGTAACTATCTCAGCTCTCATTATTTTGCCAGCCATGGACCGAGACGGAAGAAGTTTCAGGCAAGCCGTGACGGAAGGCTCTGAGAGGACGAGACATACGCAGCAGAGACTCGGTCTCCTCTGACGGAGATATGAATGAAAGAGGACAGAAGGTGTTACCTTCTTCACTCACACACACACACACACACACACACACACACACACACACACACACACACACACACACACAGACACACACCTAGCTTCATTACATAACAAGACTAAATCAAACAGTAAGAAGATAAAGATTACATAAGAGAGTTTAAACTCTTGTCTTCTACCACTGGGGAGATGGATCATCTCTACGCCGTTTGAATCTGTATGAAACGTGTGTGATCTGACCTTAGCGAAGACAAACTCATTCTATCCCAGTCTTACCTTCTCCAGCTGTCATGGTGCAAAGTCGCCCTCAGCACTGAAGCCAGAGAGGAATGCTGCTACATCTCTCTCTCTCTCTCTCGCTCTCTTTCTCTCTCGAAATGGCTGCTTTGTTTTGCTCTTTCCCTCCCTCTCTTCTATCTACCCCTCTACAATCTCTATGCTACCCCCCACAGTCCCTTGTCCTCTATCTCTCTCATAAGATTTGTACACCTATCACCAGTATGAAGACAAGACAAGACAGAATTAGGGAATTGTGTGTCTCGTGGAAACATTCACAATTAATGTCCAACGCAGGGTATTTTTCTGATAGTGTGTAGATATGGCTGTCCACATACATTTATCCATACCGTTACCGTACTTTTAACTCTAACTCAATCCTTACATCATTTGCAGGAAGTCCTCTCTTTTTTCTGTACGCAGAGTTTATTTTTGAAACTCATTATCTGTCCACATTAACACCAGGCAGACATTCTTCACAGCTCGGAGGCAAATGGATTCATATTAAACTGAGTCAACATCTACTGTCACTACGTCAATTCCATTGCAGGCGTGAAACAGAGAAGTCGAGCCTGTGAGGAGCCAAGCGCGGCTGATGAATATAAAAGGTATCATAAAGGAAAAGGTATTTTTTTTCCACATACACATACATGTAGTTTAACACATCCCTCAAGGGAGCAGTGGGCATTTACAGCACCCGGGGATACGATGACCACCATCTAATAACTGCAAAAGTGAGTCATGTTTGCATGTTCCTCTTAACTTTCCAAATTAATTGTCAGCCACTCTGCTTAAAGTTGAATGGGACAAACTCATTAGGCATTATTAATCTGAAAACAAAAGATATATGTATATATAAGAGAGCCCATTTATATCTTCTACACAGGGAAACAAGATTCTCATAGTCAAAATCTTAAATTAACGATGATTATCACGCAATAGCCTCCACCCAGGACCAGATTGTTGGACTTGTGTTATAAACTAGAAGACAAAGAAAGAAGTTGTTTGTTCACTACATAATTTATTGGATGTGGGTTCTAATCTGCTTTGCTCTGATTAAGTGATGAAATAATGATTTACGTTATTGCAAAGTTAGAGATAAAATAAATAATGATCCAAATCAATCCAGCAGAGGCTGAGATGTCCTGACTTTTAGTCTCTAGTATGGGTCAAGCTCCAAAAATGCTAGCTCCTACAATTCCCAAGATGCAGATCAATAGCATATTTCTTTAGACACTCCATGCTAGGTAAATGCCAGCATCTTTAAAATTCTACAATTTGTAATGCTTTTATATAATAATAATAATAATAATAATAATAAAAAATAATACCACATGACATCACCATTGTTTAAGGAAAGCTTATGCAAGCCACAGAAGATATTATACAGCTGTGTATGACCGTGCAGAAAAAGTCCCATTCACAAAAAAATGGAAGTCAGTTTCAGTCAAGGTCACTTTAAAATGTTTGCTATTTAAAGATTCTCTGATGTCAGCTTGGTAAATGTGACTATGTTCTCGTTTCTTCTCTCCTCTGGGACAGTAAACTGAATATCTTTGAGTTGTGTTTGAATCCACATTTTATAGACAAAACATCTAATCCATTCATCGAGAAAATAATATATGACGTGATTCTTTTTTGGGGGTGGGAGGGGGATTATTTTCTTAGGTATTTTCAGCCTTTATATTAACAGGACAGCAGAAGAAGTGGGGAAAGAGGGGGGGGGAATGAGTCGGAGTCAAAGCTAGGCCCACAAGTCCAGGCGTAAACCTCTATATATGGGCGCCTGCTCTACCAACTGAGCTATCCGAGCACCCGTGATTTATTAAGTTGTTGTGTTGTGGCAGTTGAACTCCACATGTGAAATGTTGTGTGTGGATGGTAGCAGGAAGGTGATGCTGCAGACTGTTTTGTAATGCTGAGCCCTGTCTGACTCTGTCCTCCTTGGCTCAGCTGTTGTTGCTCTAAATGCATTGTGGATGCAGTCAGCTGTAATGGGACAAAGTCAGCAGTTAGGATGTCAGGGCCCTTCCACCTGCACAGAGATCGCAACTCTACAAAGACACATACCACTCATAAATGGACAAATACATCTGCCTCTTTAATGTAATATGTCTCTTTTTTGCGGTTTTGTCCTGTCGATTATGATATATGTATATAGTTTAGATGGATGCTTCTGGAAGACTGTGGTCTTTGGCTCCGCAGACGGACATCTAAATCTCCGGTGGACGCCCACCTCCTGTGCAGAAATCTCATCCCCTCTAGCCCCAGGCTGTCCTTCTGGTCTGCAACCCCCCCCTTCTTCCTCCACACACAAAGCAATACACACGCTCGCAACAGGGAAGACAAGCAGGCACAGCCCAATGTATTGTAATGGAAAGACGTGTGGTGATACAGGAGAGAAGGACACTTTTTTTAAAGTTTGCTTAAAATGAATGCAGGCTTCTTCTGAATGCTACTTAACTCATCATAAAACAAAGCTCTGCCATCAGATAGTTCTTGCATTTTCTCCTGCAGCACATAACCATAAGCCAGAAGAGGATAGCTACAGAGCAATGAATGCATGAAAACATGCCACATTTTGGCAACCCAAAGACTGTTTCTGAATGACTTGATTTTAAACTGTGGGTATACTTTGTGGATGGATGCATATAAAAAAAGTCAAAGAGTCACCTGGATTGCACATAACAAAAACAAAAGCAATATCTGAAGCTGCAACAGCAAGCTGACATAATGACACACATGAGGAACACTCACCTGAACCGGAGGATACCATCATGTTCCCGGATCTTTGGACTTCATCAAATTTGTTGAAGATTACATTCAACCTGTAAAAAAAAAAAAAAAAACAGAAATATTGTGCAAAAGGTGGTGGTGAATATGTAAAGAGGATACAAAATAAAAGACAAAAGGAAAGGGGAGTACAAAAAAATGCGTGAGAAGATTGAAGCAGAGAGAAGGATGGGCTGTAAAAAATGACCCTGAACTGCACCTTCCATCACTTCCTAGTTGAGAGGCTCTCCCTCTGCTCTGTTCAGCGGGGAGAGCCAGGATCAAAACTGCCCCATTCATGACAAACTGGCACCCAGGCCAGAGAGAGATGTGATGCTGGAACGCAGAGGAATATAGTCTGGTGTAAAAAAGGACCAAGAGCACTAAAAGGTAAAAGGAACAGTCTCCACATGTCAGCTGGCATGTAGTCTCACCATGCTAAGACCTTCCTCCCTGGTTACACAACAGATGCAGAGAAAAACACTCTGGGTTGTTTGCATGTATTTAAATCAATCCCAATGGTCTTGGGCGTTGCTAAGAGACGGGGGCTCTGCTAAATAGTCTCAGGAAGGAACTTGTTTTGGTGGAAGTGTCACACACCACATTCTATATTAAATGAAGTTAAGTGTACACACAATACAGAGAGGTGAGCTATTTAAATGAGCTGATACATGTCTAAAAGTCCTTCTCTCTTACCAGTGGATCTCTGGATGCAGTCCCACCAATCAGCGCCAAAGCCTCCCAGTTAGAGAGGAAAGGCCCTAAACATATTCTTTGTACATCTTTACCATCATTCCCCAAAAGAACCAAGCAAGACCGCCTGGTTGCAAAAATGTCTTCAAATCTTGACATGTTCAGCATGTAGCTCACTAGCTTAAAGATTGCTGTTGTTTCCTGAAGCGAATGGATTTTGAGAATGGAAGGTGAGGGGCAAAGCCTAGTCTATATCCATGATGTTCCACTTCCTGCAGCAATGGAATTGCTCCAATGCCGCAGGAAATTCCACCAGATGCATGTCTTTCTGCCGGATGTCCGTCCCTGTCCTCTTTCTAACCTCTGGTGGATTTCTGAGAACTATGGTTACCTGGTCCTCAGATCTCTGCAGGGTAAATCCAGACAGCTAGCTAGACTATCT
Organism: Etheostoma spectabile; assembly: GCF_008692095.1. Taxonomy (NCBI): domain Eukaryota; kingdom Metazoa; phylum Chordata; class Actinopteri; order Perciformes; family Percidae; genus Etheostoma; species Etheostoma spectabile. Next base: position 20,467,952 of record NC_045743.1, on the reverse strand, counting down.
GTCCAATCTGAGGACTGTGGTTACCTGGTCCTCAGGTCTCTGCAGGGTAAATCCAGACAGCTAGCTAGAATATCTGTCCAATCTGAGGACTATGGTTACCTGGTCTCAGATCTCTGCAGGGTAAATCCAGACAGCTAGCTAGACTATCTGTCCAATCTGAGAACTATGGTTACCTGGTCCTCAGATCTCTGCAGGGTAAATCCAGACTGCTAGCTAGACTATCTGTCCAATCTGAGTTTTCTCTCACTATTTTAGAGCGGCTCCGTCTGGTGCTTAGCGCCGCCCATGACAACTGTGATTGGTTTATAGAAATACCATTAAACCCAAGCACGTTTTTCTCCCTTCAGGAATGCTGTGTGGACTAGCAAGACCTTCCTGTGGTCCGCAGTGGGTGGATGGTCCGGCAAAACGAGACTAGGCACATGCTGTCAGGTTTTATCCTGGTAATGTACTTTCCTTGATCTAGACTAGATTGCATGTGGTAAAAAAAAAAAAAAGACATACAGCTCGTCCAAACCTAACCTATGAAATTCTGGCACCCTGTTGTTCAGGGTTGGTTACGTGACAGATGACTACAAATCAGAGTTAGTGGTTAGAAATCCAGCTGTGGTGTTCTGTTGTGAGCTTATATCAAACACTAGGAACGAAAAAGGCATAGAGTAACTTCTGCAGTCTAAGACATGGGAAGATGAGGACGTTTTTAACAGAAATATAAATAATCACAACCCAAGGTTGTCAGAAATTGAACCTGACTGAGAAGCTGCAAATCTATTGCATGACTGCCGTATCACACTGCATTTTTTAAAGATAGGTATACCTGAGAAACTGGAAACTGAGTGTAAAGCTCCCCACGTAGATCAGTGTTCTAAAGCTGCCATATTTCATTCTGCCACTAGTGGGAGAAACAGAGTGATGTAGCCTGCTACCTCTAAGTTTTCACATATGAACTCCAGACAATGTACAAGGAATCAGGTCCCTACATAGTCCAGAGTCTCCCATTCTCACATGTAGCACACAACAGGATCACCTTCTTCTTCTTCGTCACCCTCAGATGTTTGTTTTCTTCGGGTTTCAAGTTCACGCCCGTTCCCTAGATGAGAATTTTCATTACGCAGACTTAGTTCTAGGGACCTGGCTGGGTAAAGACCGTTTGATTTCCCTTCCGACTGATCCGGACGTTTGCCTTCTCTTATACAGCTCCGCTGGGTAATGGCTACATGATTTCCGTTTTGCAGTGCATGTGTAGAAAGGGTTTTAGTGTCTAGACATGGGAGAACATCTTCTTCTCACCATCCTCTATGTGTGTAGGAGTAAGTACAAGAAAGTGAGAAAGGATGCAAAAGTAGAGAAGAACAGACAAAAGAAAAGGACGGAAGGAGTGGGCAGTGACAGGTTGGCAGCTTCCTGTTGTCGTACCGTGACTGTGGCAGGCCCTTTTTGCTGAGATCCATCCTCACCCTCTCACCCACGTGTTTGTAGATCTCCACCAAGCAGCTCATAGCCCCGTCACGCACCTGGTGACCACAACAAGTCAAATCATTGACACCTTTGTATGTTGGTCCTTACTGACAGGTTACTCTGACTCATTTGGGGCCTGTTTCTTACATTTGGTTTAGATTAATTGGGTTTGGACCTTGTTTCAACCAATCCACCATGCTTAACTGCACTACTCAAAGCTGCCACTAGGGGAAGGAACATGAACTCTTCCTCCCAGTGAAAACCCATAATGACAAGCTACAGACAGTATTTGTTTAAACAACTATTTTCATTATCAATTTATAGTAATCAATTAGTTTGCTTGTTTGATTATTTAATAATGTAGTTCTTTAAATGTCAAATATAATTGCAGTAACCAGAAACCCTAAGAATGGGTTATTTCAATCATCAGTAACCAACAGTAAAACTCTTCCAGATATTTAGTTGACAACTAAATGAAAGCTAATCCTAACACTTTAACCTGCGGGTGGTTAGGCATTTTTACTTGATTTGATCTTGATTATCAAAACAGTCTTTAATGAATCTGTCTTTGCTCTGTGTCACATTGTTTCTCCAAGTATTGGAATTTCTGACAGCACATGTCCGAACTTTAAGGTCCTTTAGTATGGAGTACATTTCACAACAGCGAAAAAGTACATGAGCAGGCATACCTGACTTGTGGGGTCCCCCAAGAGGTTACATATGTGGGGAACAATTTTACTGAGGGTCAGGCCTTGAGCTCCGTATCTAGAAAACAAGAATTCAAATAAATGATCTCAATGGACAAATGTGGGCTATATATATATATATATATATATATATATATATATATATATATATATATATATATATATATATATATATATACACAGACAATATAAGAGCACCTATTGTTCGGACACTGTAGTGGAAACATTAGTATTTTGAAATGTAATAACAAGAAGTCGGTCTCAGATGTCTACTTTTTGAAAACAGCAAATGATCAAATGAGTGCTAGGAAAGTTCAAGACATCAACAGCATAGATCCGTTATAATTCACAAGATAGGACTTATACTTACTATATACTTGGGGAAATACTGTAGAAACAATGAAATGATATTAAGGAGGATGCGAATAGTGGCTTTCTACTCTCTTCCCCATTACGACCCATAGAAGGTAAATGGAGCGAGAGGCGTTTGACTCACGTGCTCAGCGTGGCGATGAGGCAAAGGCACACTCCTTCTCTGGTCCTGTTGTTCTTATGTTTGAAGCCTCCCAGCATTCGGTCCCACACATACTGCAACGACACACACACCAAAACAATATGCTTTGTTGTTGCTTAATGGATCACTGCAATACCATGCAGGACAGGATACATCCTGTATCTCTTTTACCACATCTTGCAATTACTGTGGAAAAAGGTGCTTTAAAAGCTATTCAAAGGTTTAAGTAATAATAATAATGATCAATTTGCTGATATCATTGATTTTCATCTAGTTAAACCCAACTGTTTATGTCCATGGATAGAGGGTGGAAAGTGGAAAATGTGGAAGCTGGGGGGCGTGGCCTTGACCAACTGCCACTTTGCTCGTTTGACAGTCATGATGTTTCTCTCTCATGGGGGGCAAGCAAAGAAAGGGGAGGTAATCTTGCCCCTTATGACCTCATAAGGGGCGAGATTGCAGCTCGGCTAATCAGAGCTTTCATTTTCTCAAAGGCAGGGCAGGATACCCAGGGCTCGGTTTACACCTATCACCATTTCTAGCCAGTGAGGGACAGAGATGGGAAGTAACAAAGTACAAATACTTTGTTACTGTATTCAAGTAGATTTTTCAGATATTTTTACTTACTTAATATTTATTTTTGTGGTGACTTTTTACTTTTACTCCTTACAGTTTAACATGAACGTCGGTACTTTCTTACTCCTTACATTTTACAAAACTGGCTCGTTACTTTAGTTTTGTACAAGAGGTCGTCTATCAGGCATGATTGTGAGCGCATGACGGAGAATCGCACGCCACACGGAGAATAAAGTGAGAGAAAAGCGAAAGAGACTATCTGTCTGGAGGATAATCTGCTGAGTTTGTGTGTGTGTGTGTGGTGTGTGTGTGTGTGTGTGTGTGTGTGTGTGTTGTGTCCTTGGAACTGCAGTGGTATAACTGTGGTGTCAGTTTACTAAAGCCTGATGTTGTGTTGGTCTTGTAGTTCTGGTACATTTAAAGTTAGTTAGCTAGTGATGGTGTTGTTTCTTCTTCACCTGTTAATGGTGAATATAGCAGGTTTATTGTTATTATTTGCTAGCATATATAGTCCTATGCACTGTGTATGTTAGCCTTTACAATGTTATTTATTTTTTTGTACACCACACCACACACACACACACACACACACACACACACACACACACACACACACACACACACACACACAGCCATAAACAGCCAGCTCATGTTTTGTTTGCTTGATTGTGCTAAAGTATCAAAAGAGAGAATTTGTCTCCATCCAAAACCAGAATCAGCTTTACATTCAGTCCTAATCTAGTCCTCACAGTACCTAGGTAAGGACTACTAGCCAGTCAAAAGCAGAGTATGAGGGCCCTGACAGTACCTAGGTAAGGACTACTAGCCAGTCAGGAGCAGAGTATGAGGGCGTGCCATGCTAGCAGCTAGGCTAGCATTATAACGTTTGTCTCTGAAGTAAAGGCTGGACTACAACAGAGCTGGTTGGAGCAGGTTGTCAACAGTGGTTTCTGTTGGAGATGGCAAGTCCCTTTGGGGGGGGGGACTTTGGGCTTTTTCACTTTGTAAACCTATAACATGCCAATGAAATTATATAACAATAAAGGAAAGGTAAAACACCAAAAAGCAGAATATGAGCACTTTAAGTAGAATATTGTTGTACTCTTTCCACCTCTGGATCTCAATATCAAAGGCTTGGGAACCAGATTCATTCTAAGAGCTCAGTACGGAACGTCATCACTTTGAACAAGCTGTATTTTAACTAATGCCATGTAAGACTAAGACTAATGGTCATTCAGCGTAACAGCAACTTAAAAAAAGAAAATGAATATTGGCAGCAAATCTACATTATTAATCATTGGGAATAATTCAGGCCGTGTGCTGGAATCCTAAACTCATGGATGAAATGACCTCTCTGTGTGTGTGTGTGTGTGTGTGTGTGTGTGTGTGTGTGTGTGTGTGTGTGTGTGTGTGTGTGTGTGTGTGTGTGGTGAGAGAGAATGTGTGTTGGTACCTGCGGGCTGGCAGCTTGTTCCATGATCTTTAGCAGCACTGTTTGGTCTTGTTCTCGCACTTGGTCTTTTGAATCCCCCAATCGATCAATAAGGCTGGGCAGAACTGGGGGAAAGAGAACAGGGGGAACACTTCAAAACCCTGAACTGAAGAAAAGTAAAACAGATTAGCAGTGGGACATCACAGGTGTGGGGGGGGGGTAATTAATAGTGAGTGTTGGGTAATTTACACTGTAAAGAAGTGTTGTCTCGGTGGCTTTGTGTTACTAACATGTTTCTTGCTATCCCATCATTTGACTTACATTTCTTAAATATGTTACAAAAATATTCAAACATAAAAAGCCAAAATGTATTTCTGGATTTGTCCTTTGGTGGGACAAACTGTCAGGCATCCACAAAAACCCAGTCAGAATTGGTTAATTGGTTACAATGTGAATTGTAAAACAATTTCTTCTTATTGAAACTGAGTGAAGAAATGGGGAGGAGCAGAGAATGGCCAGTGATCAACGTGATAGTGAGCAGAGAATGATTATTAGATTACATAACAGAATCTCATTGTTCAGATATTCAATTTAGAAGAAGGGCAGCTGAATGATAATCTTCAATTCATTTTAAAATGGTTTAGTTAAACCGAGAAGCTGGTGAGAATCCCCAAGAGTGAGGGAAACGGTTAACTACCAAGAAAATATTAGGTTTTGGGACTGATGCTGTGAAATTTAACTTGACAAAAAGTAACCTTAAAATTCCACATTTCCTATTTTTCTATTTCTATGTTTTAAAAGCAGAGTCTTTGAGGCCATAAAAGACACAGGGCTCTGTAAATCCCTCCTCACAAGTCGGAGGCTTGCAGCTACGTTGAGAAAATTATGATATATTATGATCATGTTTACAATACACAAACCACCCAAAAATATAAATAAATGTGAGTCTGACCTGTTCCCACGTGGGTCCTGAATCGCTCCTGTAACCTTGTCACTAAGGCAGATAGCAGGTCCAGGCCAAGCAGAGCCACCTGGTGGAGACACATTTAAACACATAAACACATCTTTATACAATTCTAAAAAAGCATTTCCAAATAAACCACATTGATCCTTACATACAGTTCATAATAACTAAATAATGGAATTATCTTAGTGACAGCCATGGGCAAGACCAGGTTAAAGGCTGTATTAGAAATCTTCTCTTGCAAAGGATTATGGGTAAGTAGAACATTTTTACGTTCCTGTGCTTGTGCTGGGTTTATGGATGACATTGGGGTCCTGCAACCTTCACAACAGCAGATTGTAAAGAGATCGGGGCCCTGAAGTAGCACGTGAACCCATGTTGAGTCGTGCACCATGACTGTGCACCCTGGGACCAAACCTTGATATAAAAGCACAGGACCCAGGACTACATCCTTCCTTGTCTTGGGGTAAGTGAGCTGCTCAATGAACGCATAGTGAGAACAGCCCTGCTGACACCATAACAACACATATGCATCACCTGGGCTCCTGTCCAGAGCATGGTGCAATTTTTGAAACCTTGAAACTTGTCAATAAAGTAAAAGTCAATTAGATAATTTATGATGTAGTATAACATTGCTATCACCAGGTGGTGATACACTGAGCCAACAGAGTATGGAGACAGTGCTCAAGATATAAATGGATTTTTCACTTTCTATCTCTGCTGAAAAATGCAAAATCCTTTTATTCCTTCTCATGCAACTTATTTGTTTTTTTAAGTTATTTGCATTGGTATTTAACAGGTAAGTGCACAAGACAGATATGTCCCAACCCGCCCTCCCCTGACATTGTTTTGTGGTTATAAACCATAATACAGTGCACCTTAGAGAAAGAGAGCTACACTTAAAATCATAACCGTACTACAGACAGAGGCGTAACCCTCAAAAAACGGTCACCCCTGTCTTTTATATCCTTCAATTTATAAAAAAATGACTCAGAAAAGGTCCCCCCATACCTTGTAGAATTGGGACTAACTTTCCCTGCAGGGTAGATTTTATTCTGACCAACTTTAAGTGAAACAATACATCTTTCAGCCAGGTCTAGACCCCTTCTAGTTTAACAAAAGGAGGCGTCGCATCGCAATTGTTGCAAACGCAATCACATTGTGCATATTAAATGACCAATTTGCATTAACACCAAACAAGGCAGTAATGGGTTGCACATCAGTAGAGATACCAAATGCTTTTACTTAGAGATCCAAACACTGGTCTCCAGAGAGCGTGAACGCTGAGGCAGGTCCAAACATAAGAAACACAGGGCTTTCCTGCTCTGGAGTCTATTGTCATCTACACATTCCCATTTTATGTCATCGCATGCGTCTTTTTCTCCCACTGGAAGAACAGGTAGTGACATCCCAGCAGGCAGAAGGCCCGGTGTCAACAGGCCCGATCCTCAGATCACTCCCTTTGTTCTCTAACGGGGGGGAATTACAGTCATTAGACTGATGACAGGGAGGGGCGGCTGTGGCTCAGTGGTTGAGCGGTTGCCTGCCAATCGGAAGGTTGGTGGTTCGATCCCCGCCCCTGCAGTCATTGTCGAAGTGTCCTTGGGCAAGACACTGAACCCCGAGTTGCTCCTGGTGCTGCGCATCGGAGTGTGAATGTGTGTGAATGTTTATCTGATGAGCAGGTGGCACCTTGTACGGCAGCCCCGGCCACAGTGTGTGAATGTGTGTGAATGGTGAATGTTTCCTGTAGATGTAAAAGCGCTTTGAGCAGTTGTTAAGACTGGAAAAGCGCTATATAAATACAGCACATTTACATTTACAGGCCCCCGACAAAGACTCGATGAGAGCTCTGAGAGGGATCAGCAGAGTTTAACAATGGTGTAAACCTCCAGAGAAACTCAACTTCTCCTTAAATCTAAGTTCAGCCCTTCTTGGGAAAGGTTGATGCAGGAGGTCTTTCTAACCTTTCTTAGTGAGGCCACTAGAGGTATAGTCTCCACTCTTTTTCTCATTCCCTCTCTGAACTCTGGGAAGTTGAGTCACAAAAGGGAACATGGCAACAACTGCAGACTCTTTGCAGACAGATGGCTTGCTACCTTTTGCTGTCATCTACATGCCGATCCCCCAAAATACAAATACACAGACACACAGACGGCCCCCCGTAAGGCTCTAGACCCAAATCCCAAATCTCACATGCATCATCCCTTCCCAAATCCTCCTACAGACGTGCTCGGTTCTCATTTCTACTCCTGTATTAGTATTTTTGTTTGCTACAGCATACATCCTGGCTATAAACACATCGCATATGAAACAGATTGAGACAGGAAACACATGAGTGCGTGGTTGAATATAAAGATAAACATCTTTTCAGGGATCATCCAGGTTCTTTATGCCTCTTTTGTTTTGGCTATACAGAGAGATTCCAACCCACAGCCTAACGTTTTCCATAACCCGACCTATCCTATCCTAAACACGTGAGGCTCGTGAGTTTTTCCTTTCTCTTCTCATTGTTTTCTACAAATCTATTAAATCCAACAATAGCTGTAACTTTCCAAAACTGGCAATCTGACGCCTCACACACTTCACACACCGTCCTGAGTGATCTGATTCACTGGCTTTGCTTGAGCTGTGTGTAGCTCTGTGTATTTTGGCTGTCTTTGTATTTTTAAACATTAGTATATTAAAAGCATTCATCAAGTCACAGAAACCACTCTTTTTGGATTTTATCATCATACTGTGGGCAATGTGGTGGTGGTTTTGTTCCGGTGCTCTGCACAGATCTGACACACGCCTGCCTGCTCTTATCCCCGGCCCCCCACACGGAGGTCGCCAGGGAACGCAGGTAGACGATAACCTTATTTTCAGTTTAACACAATGTAGCCACATTTACAAATATGTAGGATATACCTACAGACATTCCTCATGTTACGGCACAACGACCGCTGTTGCTGATTAGAAACCGGTAAGTGGTCAAAAGGGTGGTCCTCGTTTGATGAACAGATATGACCAGATTTAAGATGTAAGGAAGTTGCAGAGAGTATGCAAAAGGTATTATCGCTGATCTCATGGACCAACCTCTGTTAGGGCTGAACAATGTGGATATTGTTATTGTGGTATGAGTCATAATATAGGAGGGAATGATCATTTTTGAATCATTATTCTCATTTTCATTCAGAATCCGTACCAAACAAAGATGGTAGGTTCTTAGGTCTGTAGAATGCGTCCAATATATTTCTGATCAATTGTTCAGCCCTACCTATGATCAAACTAACCCACGGACACCAATCCCAGTTCACTAAAGCCCATGTAGCCTGTTCATCCTTTAAAACAGCTGGAAAAACCAGCAGACCCCAGATCCCATTACCAATGGAAACACCACACAAAGACACAGACGCACGCACGCACACGCACAAAGCACAAGACACAACGTGTCGCCGCCTTTGCAGAGTTTCCTCTCAATCAGAGAGAACAGCTGGGGGTGCTGTGCTTTTCTACAGGGACTGAACAATCCTAATCCCTGACAAAGGAAGACTCAGTTTCCCAAATTAGGCTTGCAAAAAGACAACCGAAACGCTTTTGTTATTTATGAAGAAGGAAATTTACCAGCACACAGAACAATTTAAACTGTAAACTTCCAAAATGAGTCCATGCTACACAAACACAGAAGGCTGTAGTTTATTGCAGAGTCCTTTATGATTATGCAGCATACCTGGCTGCATAATCTTGCCCCATACAGCTTGGGCTTTGTCTGGACCGGATCTATTTTCTGTTCAACTGAAATTACACTAACTGACAAACCAATGACTCAAAACCTGCTTTTCGTATGCAGGAGTGTTCAGAAATCAATCTAGATCCTTAAGGATGTTTCAAGTGTTTCTGCTAAACACCATTAGCTGTATAGCTATTCAAACTGACAAAAGACGTGCACTTTTTCCCTGGCTGTTTGTCGGTCGTTGGCTCACGAAGCCACAGCACAAGACAACGTGCCAGTGTTTGTAGATGAGCTCGAAAGCTAACATGAGCTGTGGATTACAGTTGAAAAGGAGCGACTGTTCCTACGGTTTAAAATTAGATGTAGACAGAGTCACGCCGACTCGTTATTGTGACGCAGACAGGGCAATGAAAACCCAAAAATATAAAAATATACTGTAAGTATAATTTAAATTTACACAGGACTTGCAATTAACTGAACAGATTTACATTTTGTAGCAAAGACAATTCATTTATGTTCATTAATCAACAATTTGCCAAATCATCTTAGTTAACGGGTTACATTTTGCTGCAACTCCTGTGTCCCAGTTACCCACAGACATCTACTGTTGGTCAGCTGCATGATCATTTGGAGTCAATACCTTGCACAGGGATAGGCCGATGATACACAAATTGTTGCGAGAGGTAAGAATCACGGCATGCTTCAACACAAGCTAACATACTGTAGATGTCTGGTGGCTTAATCACTTCCTTATAGAAACGGGGATGGGTAATTGAGTTGTTTGCCAGCATTTGGAGACTGCAGCGGTGTCATCATATTCCTGAGGTGGGATTGGCCAGCAGTGACCCCATAGTGACTCAGCTTCATTCAGCAGAACTCCAAACCCTAGGCATGGCAGAAACTAGACCATGGGATCTATAGTAACCCCGCGTTATGGAGCACACCCTACAGCACTAACACAGAACACACAGATGAATATAGCACACAGGCAAAACAGGGTTACACACACACACACACACGTCTTTTCCAGTTCACTTTCTCCAGAGACGACACTTGCTTCACTTCCTGGACTGAAAGAGAGTGTCCTCCTCCAGATATACTGATACTAATCTCTTTTTCTCTCACACACACACTCCCTCTCTCTCAACTATATTTAATTAAATATTTTTAAACTATATTAGCATGAATGGGGCAACACATTAAAAGGGGAAAAATAATCCACAAAAAACTGTCACCAATATGGTCGATTTTTTTACACATCGTTATCGTACCGACGTCAAAATACGGCCGACGTGAATGTGTATTTGACGTGTGTGTAGGCTTAGATGTGAGTGTGTGTGTGTGAGAATTTCGATCTAAATCTGACCTGTCAAGGGCAGTGATACGCTTAACAGCGTCTTAACTGTCCAAATCCAAAATAATTATCAGAAGAAGAAGATAAAGAAGATGTGAGTGTGGCGGGGGGGGATGTTTGTTTTTGCACATATGCATACATTTACAGGAGAAGAGGAGCGCCGTGTTACATGTCCAAGAATTCCCTGGCTCACATACAGGTAGGCCCGGCTATGTTTTCGGATAGATGCAAATGAAATTAAACTCCGGCCAATGTTTACAGTAATCTTGATAACTAATACTATTCGAGAGCTGCCAATAGAAAAAAATGAGCCAAACCAGTGCTAGGAAAATGGACTTAATGCAGCTAATGCCCATAGCTCTCAGTTAGCTAAAATGGCAATTATAGGGGCATAATCGAGTGCATTTGTGGGCTTCCTTAACAGACACAAAATGCAATTAAAATTACTAAAAGTACTTGGCAGTTACAGTACTTAGTTAATGAACTCACTGTTCAGAAAACTGCAAAAGCCAGTGTCTGTTCTGTCCATTTTATTCTGTCCTTTATAAAAATGTATTTCTATATAAATACTTGTTTTTTTCTTCTAAAAATCTGATGACGGTCATATTTTGCACACAGGTAAAGGTGCCCAATATCAGTCATTTGGGGAAAGAAATCACAAAAGTAAAATAGTAACTATTTTTACTTTAGTAAAAATGTAAAATAGTTTATATTTGATTATCAGGAAAATGTGTTTTCTGTACAGAGATATCGACATCGGTAAATATCGGTATCGGCAACAATTTTCTCATTGGTGCATCACTAGAACACACATGCGTTCGAGTTCACACAGCTTCATCACACACACACACACACACACACACACACACACACATCTACTAACAGTAGTAAAAAAACACTTCTCAGCAGACGGACACCCAGTGGACGAGAGGAGGATGTGCGAGGACAGAGGAGAAGCTCAGAGACATGAAAAGGTGCAGACTCAAAAAAAACGTAGGAGGGAGGATAGATGTAGGCTAGAAGGACTACTGTAATCTGAAAAAAAGGACAGACAAAAGAGAGGTGGAAAGTAAGATAATGTGCTAGCATATAGTGGGCATAAACCTCTTCAAGGTTATTTAGAGTGTTTTGACTCACTTTTTTCCCACTGGTTTCACTGCAGTTAGACTGATGGTAACAAGTCTACCTGATTTTGGAAGAATAGCTTTGTGTTATTCTATCTGATCTTGTTCAGTACACCGTGGCACTGGAGGAACACACTTCCATTACGCTGCTTCTACCGTGAGCGATTAAAAGCTACCTTCCTGCTAATGTGACTGCCAAACCTGTAGACAAAACTGCCAAGACCTGGCTGGCACTTAGTGCCAATATTACAACCGCTGTGTAGTCTTTTCCTGCTCGACACCTTGCTGAGAAACAGACACAGAGACTGAAATGTAGAGGTAGACTGATTCCGAGATTCTTCACTGTCAATCACTGCTGTAAATGGGACTAATGGGACTCAAAACAGATGAATCTGATGTGTTTGATATGTTACCTAGGACAGCTACATTTTGGACAGAGACTTGGTATTTATATTTCTTGGTTTCTGGTCAAAATGTGCCAGACCGACGTCTTGTTCATTTCTCCCCATGTTGTTTCTTCATATTTTGATGTCATAGCTTTTTCTCTGGCTAGGTGCAGGCCTTGCCAACAACGGCTGCTTAGTCTAATTCACTGATAAACAGCCACCTGATGGCTCTCCAATGCTCACTCTCTCCCAGGGACATGGCTCATACAGCATGTGTTCACCCTGTTTTAATAGAACCAGCTAGAATTTGTTAGATCCAGTGTGACTGTAAACATAACTGAGTCCAGCCTTGTACTGTAAAGCTTACAGTAGATGTAGCTTGCACCAAAGCCACCAGATGCCAGGCAGATTCTAGTATAGTTACTGTGGCACATTTAACTTGTTAAGTAACCACATACCGAGAGGTCATATTCTATTCTAAAAAGGATATCTTTCAGGCTGGTAGATGGCAGAAATATCACACATTGTACCTCTAAGTGTCTGCTTATTTTCTAGCAGTCTCGGAGCAAACCACTCTAAATGTGACCTAGAGGTAAAGATGTGGTCTATCAGACGGCAACCACGGGACGGACGGTGCCGTGAGCTGAGGTGCTCATGAGTCCCATTTGTTACGGGCAGAGAACTAAAACCATCAGCAGAAAATCAGAGAAAAGAAACAGATAATATCAGCTATCATAGGGGAAGCAACCACGTCATTTTTAAAGATATTGTTTAGGCCTGCCATGCTTTTTATTTAGACAGAAACAGAGAGGAATGAGGAGAGAGAGTGAAAGACTTGCAGCAAAGGGGCTTGGGACGTCCTGGAAACCCTGGTTTCTGCATTAAGGGTACACACTCTACCCGGTGGAGTGTTTTAAAGAGCACATCCACACGCAAACTAACGGGGGTTGAGTGTAGAGAGCAGAGAGAGTCTGGGGCCACCGAGGACAATTTTGTGGCTGCTGTTCACCCCATTTCCCTGACACTTGCTCTCAGACACATAAACAAACCGTTATGCACACACAGACACACACACAGAGTGTTGTCTGTATCAACATAATTCATATTAACATAATGCTTAAATATAATAGTACTATAAGGACATTCAACTTTCAAGGATAATAAATCATACACATTGCTGTAGGTTCCATAACCTGAACTTAACTATATTTTGGTTGCTGTGTGCAGTTTAGTTTGGACTGAATTGCAATATTTAAGCCTCTAACACATAGTTAGTGTCTGACGGTGGCGCACCTACAGTGCCATGGCACCTGCCGGACAGGATAGAGGAGGACATCACTCCGTGGGCAGGCCACAGTCTGTATGAAGGCAGCAGCAAAGCTAACGTGGCTACCAAAAACAACTGTAGGCAGAGAAACAGCTGATGTCATGGTGAGACTGCTCACACACAACAACACAGAGGCAGCGGGTGGTAGTCTGTTCCTGATGGGTGAAGGTCACAGGGATGCATGCCTTTACCATGTTGTTGCATATGAAGGTATTAGAAATAAACTCTCTAGGGCGGCAACTTACTATTCATCCTTTTCATTGTCGATTAATTGCTTTCTCGAAAGTGGTGAAAAATGTGAATCGGTGTTTCCCACAGCCCAATATGACGTCATCAAATGCCTCATGTCCACAACTCAAAGATGTTCAGTTTACTGTTACAGAGGAGAGGAGAAACTAGAAGATGTTCACATTTAATAAGCTACATTCAGAGAAATTTTACATTTTTTCAAAGAAAAGATTTCTCAAACCGATAAATTGATAATCAAAATAGTTGCAGATTAATTTATATTTATATATATATATATATACACACATATACATACACACACACACACACAAATACATTCATGCATACATATATATAATTAAAATGACATATATATATAAGGTTGTGTACTTCTCCGCACAATCTTCCAAAATGACTGAAAGTCATTCAAAAAATTCCCATGTTCAAAAAGGAGTAGGAAGAAGTTCATAAACAACTTATCAGGTCCAACCCACTTTCTCTACTTTATCCTTTAGTAAATACAAAATCTTATGCTTCAGTTATTTACACATCATAGACAGATGCATACATACATATACCTACACACATTTACACTGTTTTTGTTTCTTTTCTTCCCTTTCTAACAAATCCAAACTATTCATGAACAAAGACAGTCCTCTTTGTAAGGGAGTGTTATGACACTGGTGTGGCAACTTGCAGGAATCATGTGGACAAGGGAAGAGGGGGGGGGGGGGGGGGGATCTGTGAAGAGGATATTCTGTGATGACTGCTCACATTTCAGAAAGCATTGAAACCCTTGTACAGTGTATTGAAAATGTCACCTAGTGTGATTAACTTTTAACGTGCTAAAGTGAAGTATGACACTGCCAGTCATACATGCTCAGTCCCTTTTTATGGGTTAGACACCGCAGATAGAAAAATAAAAGAAATAATCACAAAGAAAATAAGTGAATAAGTACAGTATTACTGACACTCAATAGGTTACTAAGGTTTCAAGCTTTCTACCTAAGTATTTACAAAAGCCGTCAAATCAAGCAAGCAATATTAGTGTTACTGCACCATGTGTGTTGCCCTGGAAGAAAAAGCATACAAAGGGAGCAGGACGTCAAACTAGAGATCGTAACATGGCCATATAAAATAGAATGGGGTCTCTCTACCTCCCCAAATAATCCCACCTATTCGTCTGAGGGCACCGGTGCACGA
>NC_045743.1:20446900-20452954 GCF_008692095.1 Etheostoma spectabile | reverse complement strand
CGTACATCAGGAGCACTAGTTCATGCTAACTCCACTGCTCTCTTATTATCCACTCATCTGCCAATTATATGAAAACATTGGATCCCAGGGTGTTAGACACCAATGCGGGTGTGCAATGATCCAGTTCAAAACCAACAGATCTGTGTTGTTTAGGTGTGATGGATGCAATTTGGAGCACGTGTTGAAATAAAGACCTTGATTGAAGACAACCAGGACATTTCTGTATTGTACAACACACTCTTTTGTCCATGACACAGTCCTCTTCCATAATGCTCACTTTGGACCATGACAGAGCACATTTGCTGTACAATACCATCAGTGGCTCCCTTTCTCTGCTGACTCAGCAGAACAAATGGCCAAAACTGATACCATGATACGGGTGTTAGAGCTCCAGTGGGCTGACATGGACCACAGCAGATCAACGGGAAACTCTTTAGAATTTCAAGAGTATAAATAAGAGCACATGAACAGCAGCCTCCTGGGGCAAGTCGGTGTCACTCATGCACACTTCACTGATGCACAAATATGCCACTTTCCTTTTCCCAGCTAGGACAAAAGAGATTAACTTGGACGCAACTGGTTTGTCCCAACTACCAGAATGCTGCACTTCAAAAAGGATCACTGTGTACTTTTATGTGTTTAATTACATTTATTTATTTATCCTGCATTTAATTATCCATATCCATCCAGAGTACAACCACCCCTTCCCCCATTCTTTTCCTTCACTGCATACGCACCACATCAACATGTGAGATCCAACTTCCTGCCTCTCTGCATCTTACAACCACATGATGCTTTGTTCTGTCTCAATGTCTTTTTGTCTAGTGTGACCTATTATTTGCACCAATACAAAAAAAAGACAAAACACCCTCATCCATTTCACTGAGCCTACACTGTGCGGATACAGAGGGCTTAAGTCGGCTTACTTTTTTTTTTTTAAATGATGGTTGCAGCATCATCTGGCAATGTTGGCCAATCAAATATGTGAAAGTGTACATCACTCGAAAATTACTTTATAACTTTGGTTGGAAGATGGAAGATAAAAGGACTGTGATGGCTGTAATTCCTGTCTCATAGTATTATTAAACCAATGTGCAGTGTTTTTACATCTGATAAGCCTTCAATCTCTACTACTCAAACAGTCGAACTAGGCCGTATTTCATTGTATCACTGGTACCTTAAGCACTAGCCCCCACCTAGACCCATAATATGCAATGCAGACCAACTTTCAGACTGCACGTCCATCCAGAATTGAAGTAGACTGGACACTTGGCCCCTTTAATGAATCCACACTAGTCAAATAGTTCCCTCTCTTATGTTTTATAATAGAATTAATTAATAGAAACAGGGTCATTGGACTTCGTTTTTGTTCATATGTGTATACATTCAGGTAATAAGGTATTCATAATATGATCATCATATCAAATCATTGACCCGCACATGTTGCTTTCTAGTAAGAAACAGTGCCAACCTCAGAGCTGTTGTATCACGTTCTGAGATTGAGATGATCATTCAAGATTTGTATCATCCTGGCTTGATTACTGCAACTCCATTCTCACTTGTCTTTGCAAGTCCTCCCAGGACCATCTACAACTAGTCCAGAACTCTGCTGCTAGGCTGTTGACCAGGTCCAGCTGGATGTCGCACATCATTCCAATCTTACACTCATTGCATTGGCTTCCGATTAAGTTCAGGAGACAATTTGAAGTTCTTGTTCTGGCCTAAAAAGCTTTGCATGGTCTGGCACCTGTTTATTTCTTGGACCTGCTCCTTCCATACACTAACAGGTCCCTCAGGTCTTCTAACTTCAGGATTACTGGTAGTCCCATGCACTAAAGAAGTGGCTCCAAACCTGTGGAACACTCATAACATGCATCCATTAGAAGGAAGGCTTTTGCATACTGGTCCACGATCAAGTGTTTTGTTTTCTGTCTAGCAGGTAAGAGGTGAACTAGTCACTGTTCCTTAGGCTGGGTACCGAATTCAATACTTTACGTAACCAACCGAATTGTCTCTAAAGTATCGCGTATCGAAAAGTGCCTCGTCATTCAATACCCACCTTCAATACCTAAGGAGTAAATCTGATTAGTGAGCCTATGAGCATGCAACGTGTTTCTACCAAGATCTAATAATGTCCGTTATTGACTGTCTAACGTTGTAGAGACATGCAGGGAAAACTCTACCTTACACAGACACTGTAGTAGGAGCAGAAAAATAAATAAAATGTTAGTGCCGTAATGTGTAATGTCTTTTTATTTCATAAAATTGGTATCAAAAAAAGTATGGTTTAAGTCATGGTACCTGTATGGAAAATCTGAACGATACCAAGCCCTACTGTTGTGTTAAGAGTTGGCTGTCAACGTTGCTGTTCAGGGAGGAGACAAAATTACAAATTCTAATTTACAGCAGTGGATGTTGGGGGTAAATCAATGTTGGACTACAGTTTGAACGTAGATTTGAATCTAGTGCAGGATGGATTCCATGAAGAAAAAGTAGTCAGTGCAGATAAAGCACAGTTAAAAGCACTACCAGCAGCTAACCAAGTACTCCCAAAATATGAGCTGTGAAATTTACAATCTAGACAGAATGACACAGCACTGCTCTGGCAGCGAATGAGCTGAGGGGTAAGAGAGTTCAACACAAAGACAGAGAGCAAGAGATGGAGAGAGCAAGCATGTGAGTGTGCGGTATGTTGTTTCCTTCACTTATGAACATTTGTTTATTTGTTTATTCTGCTATATGAACATAACATCTTCATACTAATAACAATATATTAAATGTTACATTGCATTAAACTGAGACAGAGTTCTGATGAGAACACAACACAAACTCAAACACTGATGCTCGGCTCGTCAGTGCCTGCAGGTTCTTTTCCCAGGGACACAAAAAGATAGCGGCGACAAGAGTCAAACGGCTGCTGTTTTCATGGCTGTAATGTGCTGTGACTCCTGCTGAAGGGATTGGGAGTTGGTCCAAACAAGGAAGGAAAAACTAATAGTAAGGGAATTACATGAGTACGTATGGCTCGTCCTTGGTTTGACCTCACCTTATTATCTGGTTATCTGTTATCTGGTTCAAGGCACGGTGTGAAAGGTAAGACTGTTGCATTTCTGCATTTAATTCCTACATGCAAGTGGGTGGCATGAGCATATGATTTACATTTGTGTCACCTCCTGTCTCATGTATCTATACACACTTCTAAACTCTCCCATCTATAAATGCTCTCTTTCTACATAACAAAAGAGACATACTGGCAGCCATACATCCACCACAACAACTACATCGGAGGCATCAGGCTAAAAAAGAAGACTCAGGATACGATACTGCATTGCGTGTAATGGCCCCAGTGTGGCGCTGATAAGATTGATTGGCCCCTCATTCACCTCTCAGTGTGCTGTAATGAGAGACTGGACTGCCAGAGGCAGACAAACCCAGCCTAAACAGACTAGCGCTCCATCTCCTCTCTCCATATGTCAGACAGTTGTGCTCATTGGTTGCCAACCGATTGCTGCTGAATGGAACTACAACTTCAATTTACATCTACAGCGATTTAGGGTGACCAACAGGGAAAGCGTGCCTCACTTTTCAACCAGAATACTGATTTGATTGCTGCTGGAAAATAAAAATCCGACATCTCACATGCATCAAAGGGCATGCACGGATCTGACGAGATGGGGAATTGCAACACACATGGAACTGCTAGCTTAACTCAGAAAAAAAGGGGGGGGGGAATCCTTGAGCAGAGCAGATTAAATAAGAGAGCAGATTATGTTTATGAGGTTGAGGACACCCAGGCTCCCACCACTGGACAGATTTTAGTAGCAGTGATGGGGGGTCATTAGGACAGGGGATTTATTGTGACTAGTGCAGTGCTTGTTGAAAATGTGCCTGTTTGGGTCGATTGCTTGGCCTGTGGTATTGCTGCTTGTAGAATTCATCAAAACCAAATTGTACCCCAAAACAACTAAGAGAAGGGCCCCCAACCCTTCATATGCAACTCTACTGTATAGCCTACTACTGACTTAAAATATCACAATGATAATGTGGAGGAATCAGACATTGGTGTCATGGACTCATGGCGGTGCGCTACCCACCAGGCCCGCTATGAGAGCTAATCTACACATATCTGCACTCATCAACCGCCAGAACTGGGCACTTTGTGTGTGTGCACACAGAGAGAGAGAGAGAGAGAGAGAGAGAGAGAGAGAGAGAGAGAGAGAGAGACTGTGATGTCTCGTGTCATGATCGTTAACAAATTTAACATTTCTGCAGAGGTGTTAGTGTCCATACAGGTTTAGTGGCTTGGCAGTCAGCGGTGAAGTAGAGGATTTTAATCGCGGGGGTATTTTGGCGACGGTAATTATTGTTAATAATTAGCAGTAGTGAGCAGGGTGAGTCTGATAAAAAGTCCTGTGTCTGCCCAGTTCAGCTCTGAGATTTTCTCACATTGCATGGCGCTGTGAAGGACTAATCTCAGAGATGACTTTATAGTCTACCTCTGGTTAGAAGTGGTGAATGAAAGCTACAGCTCACAGCAACTTAATATTATATAGTGTCTGGCTTTGGTTTGATATTAAGGGTGTGCAAACACTGTACTCCTCCTCCTCCTCCTCCTCCTCCTCCTCTCTGCTCCTCCCTTTCCATCCATTGCTTTATTATTTCCATCATGGCGCAGCCCTGCTGCTACACACACAAACATGTACAGCTATACTCTGCTGCTGCAGCACTGCACAACACAGCGCACACATAGGCACGCGCACACACACGCACGCACGCACGCACGCACACACACACACACACACACACACACACACACAGGGAGATTCATTACATAGCTAACTGGCTATCACATCATTAGTTTAAAAGGATGATTCTGACATATACAGTGTTGCTCATAAGTATAGGAACCCTTGTTGACTAAAAAGAGCAATAAAAAAAATCATCTTTTGGAAATTGATCTTATTGCCTTAATTAAACAATGACACCAATTTTCTTTGTGAATGAATAATGTATCATAAATAAATAAATGTTCTTCCTTAAAGGCCAGTTATTTCATGGATCCAGGATACTATGCATCTTGATAAAGTTCCCTTGCCCCCCCCCCCCCACCCCACACACCCACCCACATCATCACATACCCTTCACCATACCTACAGATTGGCATGGGGTACTTTCCATAAAATCATCTCTCAATGCCAATCAGACCCGCTGTTAGTCTAACTGAAATACCACCATGCCAATCTCTAGGTATGGTGAAGGGTGTGTGATGATGGGGGGGGGGGGGGGGGCTATTTTAATTCCAAAGGCCAAGGGAACTTTATCAGGATGCATAGTATCCTGATCTGTGAAATAACTGGCCTTTGATAATAAAAAATCTGCCTGCTTCTATAGGAATTTAACATAGGGGTGTCTATACTCATGAACCCTGTATTTTAAGGAAGAACCTTTATGTATTTACGATACATTATTCATTCACAAAGAAAATGGGTGTCCTTAAAAGGTGGAATTTTCCATATTTTTTAATTAGGGCATTAATATCAATTTCCAAAAGATGATTTTGTCATTCCTCTTTTAAGTCAATTGAAGCAGGGGTTCCTATACTCATGAGCAGCACTGTACGATCACACAATGTGGAAGGATGAGTTGTGGGAGTTTGTGCATGCTATCCCTGAGTGTGCGTGGGCTTCTATCTGAAGCTTGTGTTTCCTCCCCACAATCCAGGTACCTGCTGGTAAGGTCAATTTGAAACTCTGAATTTCAAATTCACACCTGTTGGGTGTCAGTTGCTTTGTTTTTATTGACAATCCACATAATATTATATTGATATTATGATATGAGACTTGGATATTATATTGTAAGTGTTGTCTTTTCCTGGTTATAAAGGCTTCACTACAGTTAAGTGATGCCTGTTGTAATTGTTGTATTATTTGCCTTTACCCACTTAGTCATTATATCCACATTAGTGTGTAAGTGTGTAAATATTTTGTAAAAGCACTAATCATATTCCACTCCTCTATTATAACCTTTAAAACCCAGCTTAAAACATACCTCTTC
>NC_045743.1:20420020-20446890 GCF_008692095.1 Etheostoma spectabile | reverse complement strand
AGGCTTATGGAATTTAATCTATCCTGGCCTCACACCTTCAGTTCTTAACCCCCCCCGTTTGTTAAGCGTCCTTGGGTTTGTGAAAGTCGCTATATAAGGCGCTGATATCTTTTAGGTAGGTAATAAGTACAGCAAAAGTGTCTTGTCACCTGTAGACAAACATATTCCTTCAGATATACCATATGTGTTGGCTTTGTAGTAAAGCGGTGTGCCCCACTTCTCTCTCAAAGCATGCTGGGACAGGCTTCAGACCCAAGACCTGAAACATCTGAATGGCAGAGTCTTGATTAAAACATTGGTATTGCCAATACCCTCTATTTCACAGATTTACCCAAAAATGAGATTGAATCAAAGATGTTTCTCAAAAACCATGTGTTCTCTAAAAGACTTAACAGCAAGAGCACAGAGATACTGTTAGAATTAAATGAATTTGACCAAATACCGTAATATTAATAAGAGCTATTCACACAACAAATAATTGTTAGTAAGTACTGGATATGATGACCAAACAGAATCATTAATTTTACTCAGAACAATCTAGTAAACCCTAAAATTGTATTACTTTTCCCTGATGATTTTGATTAATTGTACAAACAATAACAGCAGTACATCACACAACTCTACACAAACAGCAAGTCCTCCACAACGCACAAAACATGTGTGGCGGTGGCGGCTTCATACATCACACACTGCATACACACACACAGAAACCTCCTGACTTTGCACTTTACCCATGAAGCCTCCCGCAACCACCACCGCCCCCCATACTTCTCCCTCCCTCCCTCCCTCCCTCACACAAACACACACACACACACACACATCTTTTGTGTTTTGCAAATCCACCAAATGTCACAGGAGGGGCAGAATACACAAGCTCTGCATCATCTTGAAGGCTGTCCTTCATTGGTACAGCAGAGCGCTGTGTGTTGCAGCTTTTCATCTGAGCTCGGCACAAATCTCCGCTCCCCGAGGGTTCAAAAACTTAACATGGTTTAGGATTAACATTTAACGTGGGGCTGTGCCAAGGCTCCAAAGTCCCCTTCAAGCTGAAATGACTGCTTCACTCGGGAAATGGACGTCAAGGTTCACCAGCGCACCTGGGCTTACATTCGAAACATACACAGATAATATGCAAAATCTGTTACTTCCAAAAATGTCCATTGACTACAGGAGAGGTGTGCTTTTGGTTTGAGTAAGAGTATATGTGGGTGTTTGTGCGTACCCACACTTGGCTGTCCAAGGTTGATTACGCCAAAGTATTAGCACAAGCATTGGCAAAGGTTACAGAGGCTTCTCTATGGGTTTGCCACTGTCATTCAAACTGACACACACTCTATTCCCACTGCCATTACATAGTGATCCAGTAAACGAAAGAGATCAAGTAAGTCCATGAGGGAGAGGCAGGTAAACACGAATTGAGACAGAAAGCATAGCCAGAATCTGACAGAGCCTACAAAATACAGGTTTAATGTCTTATCTGGATCATTTTTTTTTTAAATGTCTTACCTGGATCAGAGCAAAACCCAGGACCTATTTCGATCTGGCAAATGGACTGGGGGTCTTCAGGAGACTACTCTGTGCCTAGTGACAGAGACCCGGCCTGCACCCTGAGCTGGGGCTCACTTTAGTCAGTCCAATTGATTCTGAGTAGGGTTCCGTTCTATTGCCACAGGTTTGCATCTGTGTGCCCACATGTCTAATATTGGAGTGGATCTGAGAAGACTTGCTGTCCACTGGTGTGTTGAAATGAAGCAGGTCATACTGCGAGCCTTTCTTTACTCTGCTCAACTGTCCACCTCAGCATGCTAGTGTTGCAGCGCTGCTCTCCTCTACAACTGCCAGTCTCTACACTCTACAGTAGAGGTGGAACGGTACATGTATTGAACCGACACAGCGCGGGTGTCTCGGTTCAGTAGATGAATTTACACGAAAGAATAGACAGTATGAAATACAAATAGAACTTCTGTTAGATATGCGTTTCTTTAAGGACACCTAATCTGAAGCTCCCAAGCTCCGACTACATGTTGACGGTCCAGTAAGTGAGTCAGAGCTAAGCACTAAGGACGAGTAGGCTAGCCTATGGCGGGTGGTGGCCACCCGCAGGAAAACATGGGTTTCCCAGTCAGTTCCAGTAGTACAGGCGGGAGAGTGCTGGGTAAGACGAGGCGTTGTTCATCAGTTGTCAGGTGTGTGAGTAGAAATACATCTAACATGCTAACGCATATCCAACACCATCACCCAGAAGTGCCAATCACTGGAACGAGACAAAAAAACTGTCCAACTTCTCACTACGGTGCTTAACA
Organism: Etheostoma spectabile; assembly: GCF_008692095.1. NCBI lineage: Eukaryota > Metazoa > Chordata > Actinopteri > Perciformes > Percidae > Etheostoma > Etheostoma spectabile. The sequence continues at coordinate 20,444,587 of NC_045743.1, read as the reverse complement.
GCCTTTAGATACAAATACAGAATGGGCCAAAAAAAAATGTACATGTCATCTTTAATGTGCCCATATTAACTTGTACAGGAATCTGGCTTCAATTATTTGCTGCATGCACTCGAACCTCATTACCACATGCCATCCCGTCCACACATGAGTCAAACTGTAGTCCTCAATACAACCAAACACAGACGCTGATGGAGCACGAGTTGTCAGCTCCACCCACCCTCCGTTTCACTAACAACTGATGGTTAGATTTCCCGAGCTACGGAGCGCTATCTCACGGTGACGGTTCATTTTATTGACTCTGAGTGGGAAATGAAATCGGCAGTTGTACAGTATGAGCGGCACACACACTCACCTAGCTGAGAAGCTACAGGAGGTCGCGGCAGCGCAGACACTAGAAAGGTATGCCTGTCACACTTAATAGAAAGAATACTTTCTTTTATCTTTTGGGGTGGAAGGTCTCTCCTAAGTAAACTTTTTTGTTGTTATTATTCTATGTAATTTGCACTTTCGTAAATTAGAGATGCTGGATTTTCAGTTTTATTGCTGATTGTCTTATTTTGTTTACTAGTTCCAGATGGAATCTGGAGATGATGTGCGGTCCTTATTGATTACTGTTCATATCTGACTTTAGACACTGTGAGACTGTATGACACTAGGTGGTACAGCCTGAGACATTTTTGTGTAGTTTTTCTCTCCATTGTACCGAACCGTGACTTCTGTGTCCCTCCTCTACAGTGGGATAATTTTGCTGCATGTGAGGTGCAAAAATGGCGTAACATTTTTTACGTAAAGCAATATGAAGTTAAATATTCTGATATTACTCAGACTACTTGTACTGTAGACTTACTAAAGCCAACCAAGGTAAGCAATTTAAATGGGTCTCTTGCCTTAATAGGCCACATTATTTGCTGTACAATATCCTGTTGAGACATTATATTACCCTGCAGAGCAATAAAAACAGCATTTTAACTTTGAAGTGATGTCATTGAGCTCAGCTCACCCTCGGGCATTAAGCTTCCTGAGTGTTTGAGTACCATACAACTAATCATCTGTCCAGTCTTTGATGATGACAGCTGGTCAGACCTCCCTACAGCCACAGGGTACAGCCTGACACGAACAAAAGCCTCGGACTTTCCTCGCCATTCTCATTTTTTTGCCCAATGTTTTTCCCCAAAAGCAAATTCTGCCACACATAACAAAACAGCTATTTGTGTCAAAGGAAGTGAGAAGAAAAACAGCCTATATAAAACCAAAAGGTGAACAGAAATGAGAAGAGAAAAAGCCTTCCCATGCCAGGAACTAAACCAAGGGGCCGACCCTTTCAAGTTTCAACTTCAGTAAGACGAGTCCCAAAAGAGTCTATAGTAGACTGTAGGGTGCCGAGTGAACCGCGGGTTTCAGCCCTGAAGCTCTCAATACGTTTTACCAACTGCGAGAGTGACGGGCCTCATTCGTCGTCGTCGTCGTGTGCGTGTGAAGGCTGGTTAGCTTTCTCGTTAGCATGTCGATTTTGAGCTCGAGCTGGACGTTCTGGACGAGCAGGACCCTTGCCGGACATGTCGGCAGATGTCTTGGCCAGTCCGAAACCAAATAAGAGAAAGAAAGCGAGCAAAACGGACGTTTAAAACAAAATTAATGGAAAGATGTGCAGGAGTCGGCAACGGCGCGTCTACTCTCTACCCATGCTCGACCGAACATCCTATGTTTAAATCATAGATTATTGATTATTTGTCTCCCCCCGTTCACTACTGTAGATATTATTTTTTCACATGGTGGTTTTCTCTATTGGTGGTCCTATTATTGCCACGTCTGTAGTCTGATGGAGCCACTCCGCCCAGACAAGGCCAAACAACATTACAGGTGGCACCGGGTTGTCTGGGCGATCGCTTCATGGCTTGTCAAACCGGAAACTGGTCCCGCCAGCCTTCATTGATTGAGGCAGTAAACCAGCTCAGCTCCCAGGCTCAGCTCTGCACAGGGAGAGGAAAAGATGAAAAAGATGGAGGGGAGAGGTGGCGTGATGGATGGTTACTGACAAGGGCCTAACTGGTGTTCTACAGGTGGGAAATGTGTGAAAAAAAAAGAGGCATGAGAAGGGAAGGGAAATACAGATCATGTCCTTGGATACCATTTGTTTATTGCAGTTTTGTGGTCCTGCAGCATTGGGAGTTGAAATCATTAAATCTGTCAAAACAAAGTATGCAATTGTCACACAGGAGGTTGCTAATTAAATTTCTCTAAATGCCCAATTACATTCTGTTTTAAATCAAAGCCTGAACTTGAACGAGGAAGAGGAGACATTAATTTAAGTTCATTAGTGAATGGTAAACTAAAAAAATGGACAAAGAGAGATGCTTCCTCTTTTATTATTTTTATTTAATTTTTTTTTTTTTTTCATTCAAACCTTTATTTAACCAGGATAAAAAAACTCCTTGAGATTAAAAATCTCTTTTACAAGAGTGTCCTGGCAAGTGGCAGCAGCACGTTTCAGACGGAGACACTTACATGTAAATACATAAACACACTTTCACTCATATTCAAACAACAATGTCATCATAAAATACCAGGGTCCTAAATCAATTTAAAAACAGTGACATACAGACTGCCCTTCTGCAAGGTCCTTTAACAAGCCTTTAAAAGAATAAAATGAGACCAACTCCTTCAACTGGAGTTCATTTTGAAGCTGATTCCATGCAGATGGGGCTGCAAAATTAAAAGCCTTTTTGCCGAAGTCAGTGCGGGCTTTAGGGACTTGTTTACAATTATTTGCATAATCACTATTCTAAAATCATACAACTGTCTTTTTTATTTTATTTAATTGTTGCATTGTGTGTAACTGAATCCAATGGTGTAAAATGTGAAGTGAAAATGAAAAGAGTAAAAAACACGCAACCACACACTGCGCTCATGTGGTACTGCAAAAGTCTGAATCCTGAGGTGGGCGTGGTCTCTGCATCAAACAGTACAGGGCGAACCACAAATTATAGAGCAGACAGAGAACACTTCACACGTCCAGCAGGGCTGTGCATGTGCAGATACGCCCAAAGGCATTCAGACATCTACCACACTAAATTTAGGCTAACCCTGTCAACAGACTGCAGATTAACTACAAAACCATCATAGCCAAATCTGACAAACGTGCAGCCCTTCACTCACTCTTGCGCCACAACTCTGCATTTAAGCAATCATTAGACGTACGCAGTCTTGTTTGGAGTTGGATTAGCAGCTGAAACCACAGCTGGGATGAGGCTGCTGACTTGACACACCCTGAGGTGGATGGGACACACATTAGCAGATCACTCTGGAAAATGACAACTGCATTGAGGAGTCTTTTCATTTGAAATTGCATGTGCATGAATCATTAAAGGGCTCTATTTAGACAGAAGAGCCTGGCAACAGTAATCACTGATGGTAATGCTTTCTGCTGATCACACAAATACCGCATCCAGCGCTCAACATAGTTCTTTGTATGTTATGGGACCTTTAGGATAGAGATGGTGAAGTTATAGCACATTATATATTCCGACAGGACAATTCTTACAAAGGCACTTCAGTAGAAGTCATTTCTGTGAGATATTAACCTGGCACTTCAATAAATTCTTCCTTAGATTTAGAAATACATGTAAGATTAGATTTTCCCAGGGTGAACACATCTAATGCGGTGGTACTACATGTTTTAATGTGTTTAAGTATGTAATCAATATTTTTGATATTAGTGAACATCGCATTCATGCCGTTGCCAAATGAGTAGCTACAAAGCTAATTAAGACTCAGCTCCACAAAACTCTCCTGGATTTCTCAGTTTTCTCTCGATGTTCAGAAGATTGTGTTGTGTCATGTGGACGCGCTGACAGTTTTGATGTCATTACTCAGAATTCCTCATGGCGGCGGCAGACACCACACTATCGCTTAAATTACTACTCTTGCTTTAATTTCTTCAATGTAAAACAAAATAGTTTGGATCCAGCTCATGTTATGGACCCCAACGTAACTCTATTGTAAGCTTGACAGATAACAAAATTGTACGTAGAAGAGTACACAGTGTCAGCTAACCAGTATGGCAGTACAACAACCCAGGCCCAATGTTTGCTATGTACACACATAAGGAATGTGCAGCAAAAATCTAACTGAATGGTTGAATGGTGCACTGAAGTTTAGCTTAGGAGACCGTAAAAGACAGTAAAGCTCTTTCTTTACACAGTTGCTTAATATTAGAGGCATCTGCCTAAAGCACCTTTTATGGTGAATGTCTCTCTTTTTCTCTCTCTCTCTCTCTCTCTCTCTCTCTCTCTCTCTCTCTCAATAGTTTCCACATTAGTTGCCAAGTGATCAGTTAGGCCTGTGCTCTGGATACTGCCTCTCCCGGGCTAACTAACACAAGTAGAGCTGCTGGAAAAGTTCAGATGTGTTTGTCAGCCCTATCAGACCTTAAAAAGAGGAATTGTCATCATCGCCTGCTTTTGACAGGTTGACAGACTGACTTGCCTTGTCTAAGAAACATAAAGACAATACTGTTATGTTTTCAAACCTTGTATTTGTATTAACAGCGAAAATGTTTCGATGCATTTTTTAGAGAATCTTATATCTAAAAGGAGTGAAGAATTTCACTTTTCATTTCATTTGTTTGGCGCAACATAGGGAGCTTTGTCTGACTCTGTAACCAAAAGTATTGACTTCTCTTTGTGAAGCCCCATATGTGCCAGCTCGGGCCTCTCAGTACCTTGAGCTGTAACCAGGCATCTTGCTAAATGTCCTAAACTCACATTTCAAACTCTCCCTAACCTCTCATCACCATTTCTCTCAGGCGTGTGCCAGACTTCTGGGAGCAGAAACACAGCAGTGCAATACACGTGGTAATTTGAAGCACATAGAAAACTACAATACACAACATGGCATCTCAGCACTGAGACTGCAGAGACATAGAGAAAAGCCTTCCCTGTCCTTGCTAAGCTACAGTATGTAGGACATTGGGGGCAGCCTTGGCTCTGTTCAGGCAGATATCTCTCTGACATTTTAAGGCTCACATAGAGCAAAAGCAGCATATCCCGACATGAAATCATGAGCTTTAATAAGCAATGTGTACTAACAGTTATGGCAGAAAAAGCAACCTGTGGCTGGGCGCTGAAAGAACAGCTGATGTAATCACAATTTGGGGTCAGATGAAATTTTGCCCTAGATTGAACTCCAAAATAAAGCACAATCAATCACAGTAGAACAATGCGAGCCAGTTCTATAGTGGATGGAAACAATAATGCCATGTGCCTTTGCCTGGCCGGGAACGTTTTTGCTTTACCGCATGGCAAACAGTCACACAACAGAAAAACTGGAAATTCCTCCTTTAGAAAAACTAAAATGGGCCATTACATGTCTGTACAATGACTTGGAAGTGCAGTCTAAACACTGACAAGAAACAGAAAATCCTGCAACAGGCTAACACTGTAGCATAGATGTTTCCAAGTGGTCATGTCTGGACATGTGAAAATTGATCATATCTAAATGACTGATAAACTAAAATCAGAGATTCTAAAACAGAGTGCAAACGGGGAGTCATGAAGCTAATGTGGGTGCAGGGTGTGTGGAACCCTTGATACTGTCCCATAATCCCTATTGTTTACTGCCTCGTCAGTGGAGTTTACCTTGAAGTTGCTGGAGTTGACCCAGGAGCTGGCAATGCCGTCCACCATCTTGTCCAGCGCTGTCTGATCCTGCTCCAGGTCGTGGGACTTCTCCTTGTCCAAAATGTAATCAATGATCTCCTGCCCCACCTGCAGCCGGCGGCCCATGTCCTTCTGCAGGACCTGGGACAGGCAGTTCTCCATGCTGGGCTCCATCCTCCTGGCCTCTGATAACCAACCCCTCTGGCTTCCTCAGTCTGACTGACTGACTGACTGCTAACTGGACACTTGCAATCCTCCACTGCTCAAAGCAGCAAGAATGACAGCTAAACAAAAGGAGCCCCAATTGATGAGAGTTTGGCTGGGTGACCTGTTAAAAGGGAGAAAAAAGAAAGAGGCAAGTGTACACGGAGGACCGGCCTCGTCTTTGTGCCAAGTGCTAGCCCGCTAGCGAGCTAGTGGCCGTACCCTAGGGATGGATGGAGCAGGGCTTGGGGAATGGCAGCAATGCTGCATGTGTGTGTCTGGACAGCAGCTGGGGAAAGTTTACTACTCCCTCCCACTTGTTTTTTTTTCTCCCTCTTCTCTTCGAGGAGTCTGAGCCAAGCCACTATAGAAAGGGTAGAAGACGAGGTTTCGGCAGTAAATGGAGATGGATGAGGGCTAGCTTAGAGCTCCATGTCTTGTCCCGGGATCTGTCCTGGAGAGCCCTAGAGAAAGGACAGCAGACAGCTGTTGTCAATTTAATATCAAATCTCTTCATTATCAAATTTGATCTTACAGTAAAAATACAGTGCTTTATCTAATAAAACAATGTTGTGCACAATATGGACAAAAGTCTGTGGACTCCGCTTGTCCACAAAAGAAAATCCCAGTGGTACAGGTTACAACAGTCAGGCGGATCTAACAATTGCTTTCATTACGGATTAAGTTGCTGATTATTTTTGCGATTAATCATTTGCTCTGAAAAATGTCACAAAATAGAGAAAAATGCCCATCCATTTTAGATGGTGGGGTCTTTAAATTACTTGTTTTGTCCAACCAGCATTTCAAAACCCAAAGATATTCAGTTTACTATCACATAAAGACCAGAAAAGCAGCAAATCCTCTTATTTGGGAAGTTAAAACCACATAATGGCTGTGTCTTAGGTCATATGTAAATTGACTATAGAAATCATTTTTTTCAGTTGCTCAACAGTCAATTCATCAACTTATTGTTAGAACTCATGCAACATCAGTGGCCAACCTCACTAATGCTCTAGCTGAATGAGAGTAAATCTCTGCAGCTAAGTTTCAAAATCGTAGAGTATTATATGTACCAGAAACGCTGAGGCTGTTGTAGCAGCAAATGAATACTCATGGTTTACAATGAGATGTGTAACGTTCCCATATGAGTGAATTGATTGGGTTTCTAAATACCTTTTGTCTCCTGTACTTTGGGGTAATCCCCAATAGTGTTGAATAAGCTATTGCCGACCCACACACAAACAGCCAGTGATGATATATTATACAGATAGACTATATATTAATGGACAAAGCATCCGGTTAGGCAAAGTGCCGCAAATGTGAAGTGCCTTAAAGCTGCATTATATCTGATCTCCTGCAGGGGGGGACTCCTTAAAGCTGCATTATATCTGATCTACTGCAGGGGGGGACTCCTTAAAGCTGCATTATATCTGATCTCCTGCAGGGGGGACTCCTTAAAGCTGCATTATATCTGATCTCCAGCAGGGGGGGACTCCTTAAAGCTGCATTATATCTGATCTACTGCAGGGGGGGACTCCTTAAAGCTGCATTATATCTGATCTACTGCAGGGGGGGACTCCTTAAAGCCTATATTATATCTGAATTCCCGGAGGGGAAGGTAGGACACGTGCAGTTGCAAAAGGAGGTCGGTTTCTGTAGAGGTCTATGAGAAAGTGACCCACTTCTCACTTGATTTATTATCTCAGTAAACATTTTCATAATGAGTTTATGGTCTCAATCGCTAGTTTGAAGTCTTGTGCAACACAGAAGGATGTTCCCTTTTTGATTTATGGTCTCGTTGATTTTAAAATCGTCAATAAAGCAGGGGGTGTTGTAGGGCGTGGCTATGATGTGAATTATGTAATATAACGTTGAGCGTGGGACTCCTGCCTCACGTCTAAAATCGTCACATCCGCAACCAGGATGGCTGCGCCCATAACAGCAAACCCAACGACTCATAGCAGATCTCCACACACATGGGTGATGTCACACTGATGTCCCATCACTGATGTCTGTCCACTTATTTACAGTCTATGGTTATACCTGTGATGCTTAAACAACAAATCTACTTTCAAGAATTCATTCAAAACTTTAAGTGGAATCAGAATCAGAAAAGGATTTATTGCCAAAGCCAAGTAAGTGGTGCTACGGAATTTGCCATGCTGATGGTGCATACATAAACATATTAAACATTCAAATGAATTAAAACAAACAGAAACTGAACTGTGTATGGATTAATGCAGGCTGGGCAAAAATGTTGATGTTCAATAGAAATAGATATATATCAATCAACATTCAAAAACAAAATAACAAGGCAGTTTAATCAAGGCACTGATTGAAATCACACACACACACACACACACACACACACACACACACACACACACACACACAGCTTGAAATGTTTATCTTGACACAGCGGCTGAGGGGTTGAGCTTTAGTACCAACTCCAGATAAATAAGACACAGGGACGTCCCTGTGGTGTCCTGCCTGGTTGTTCCACTTCTTCTGCCCTTGAAATAACCCCCCCCCCCCCCGGCTCCCTGTGTCACAAGTTGATCTACTTGAAAGGACTTTTTTCATCCTCTATCAGATGTGGGCCTTTGTTCCTAGAGGTGAAACTCAAACCTGAAGCAGCTTGATCTGTGCCAGATTCACTGGACTACAACCTTTGTTATTGTGCAATAATATGTCAAATACTTGTTTCCATTTTAGTGCATTCATATTGTTGAATAACAATAAATAATGTTAAAAGTTCCATTTTTTTTTTCTAGTTCCCACACTAATAGTTGCACGTGTGTATGAGTATAAGCACATTTTGAAGAAGCTGCACTGGTCTGAGTGTAGTACATGTTAGTAATCATGTATTAGGACTGTAATTATGAAGCTCTTTGTTAAACTGAATCATGTCATACACGTCATTTACATTTCAGTTTATTATAGCATTGTATACAAAGCTAAAGTTACTTGTAATTTGACCATCCTCTTCGTTCAATGTACACCAGACCTACCTTTGACAAGCCACTCGTCCTGGTCACTACTGATTTACGGCTCTATTTTGACACACACACACACACCTGCTTTTTTTCCTATAAGGTCTTTGCGACGTTAGCTGAGCTCAAGCTAGCTCGGAGCCTGACCATCAGTGCTAGCGTGCCAACCGAAGGAGCGCCTTGACGTACCAGATACTGCTAGCTAACGTTCACGTGAAACGAAGCTTCCCTGTAATTTGCTCGCGTGGGCTCGAAACGTTAGCTCCTTGTCTTTGTTTCCCTCTAAAACAGCTGGCCGAGCTTTCACACCGAGTAGGTGTGTACTATGGAATAAAAGCTAAAGCTAGCCCCGAGCGAAGCCCTTCCTTTCAATGAAACGTCAGTTCAGAGACAGGCAGCACAAAGAGAAGAAAATGGGACAAGAAAGCGAAGAGGTGTCTCTACAACATTCATTTTTCTACTTGCCATATCCTGCTTAAACGCCGCTGCTGGTTTGGACATACAGCCCGTACTTGTTGGCGTAGATATCCAGTCTACGGCCTCAAATCTCTTCTGTCTTTCTTTTTATCTCACTCACACCGTCCACCCGGAATGCTGCCTGCAGGACAAGAATGGGATCGTCGTGCGCAGGCGCAGTTGATCCAGGGATGATGTTGGCACTTGGAAAACTGTCGCATGGTAATGCAAAAGAAAAAAAAACTAGCCCGCTGTGGCTCGTGGACGTGTAACGACTAGGCCAACTCGGCGTGTAGCGACATCTGCTGGACACCTCGGGTCCGGGATTTGCTCGTTTCCACTCAACAAGCGTCCAGCCTTCGCATTTGTAACGTTACACAAAGAAACCTGAAAGTCAAAAATGTAAGGGTTTAATAAAATGGCGTTTCAGGGATATATTTTATGGAAATGGATAAAAGTTGCCCGGGGCCCTGTTTGCGTGCTTTTAATTTCCATCAAATTGTGTGCACAGTCAAAAAACTACAAAAGACCCCAGACCCACAAACCCCCATGGGCTAAGAGTCAAAGACTAATCATGTAATTGAATCCCCTATTTTACCTCTCTGGCGATGACGAGGGTGACAACTTGTATTTACTATTCTTGTTAAGTATTAAGATACAGTATCAGATAATATGATTTAAAGCTAAAATACTTTCCATCTGGTTGTGGAATTTGACTTCAGTATAATCGCAGAATTTCCTCTTGTTGCTGATGGATCCTTTTTATACCACACATGGTCATAGCAGGAAGAGCACAGGTACTACTAACATTAACGATAGCGCGGTTCTTTTCCCCAGTAAGCCACATCTTTTCCTACTGTGACATGCCAAAATGTCTTCTGTAAAAAAAAAAAAAAAATCTTTTATTATAATAGGCCAGCGTGCATGCAAGTGCTTTTTGTTCTTCTGAAAGATAAGACACAAAAGGACTGCTTAACAGTACATTCTCACATTATTTATTTTTTAAAGAACATACTTTACATAGTACAAATATACCACGTTTTTAGCCAAGTGTGCATAAAGCAAAAAAGAAAGTCTATAGCTGTCTGTGTCAACATTATGGCCCTGCATGGCAAAGGAAACAGCCTGCTTCAAGACTGAAATGCACATTTGCCATTGTCAAAGAAGTCCAGCCGCAAATGTCGCCCATAAATCAGGCTCACGGGTTATTTTGCAAGCACCCATCCATAGCACTCGCTAACAATTTTTGGTGGAATCTTTCATACAAATGCCTTTCTCAAATGTAATTTGAAAGATGCGCTGATTTCTGAACATCGTTCAAAGTTAAGCCTGATGAATGCAACTCTGACAGCAAGAGAACCAAGTCCACAAAAACCAAACGGAGCCCTTTCACTCTGCCTCGGCATCCTTCGCTGTGGCTTCCTCGCTCTCCGAGTCCTCGCCCCCATCTTCCCCAACGTCACCCTCTTCCTCCTCCGAGGAGGAGCACTCTTCCTCTTTGTCTGCAGGAGGCATCTTAATGATTATTTCGTCGTCGGCATCGTCGTCGCCGATGACCGTGAACTTCCTCCTCTCTAGGACAGAGGGGGTGCAGAGTGGCGTGGCGTCCTGAAGAGGAAGAGTCGCCCATTAGTCACGCAAGCACATTCTGGTACAGATATCTGCAGTCCAAGTTTAATTTAAGTTCACATAGTATGTTGGTACATGGGTTTTACCGCGCAGACACCAAGAGACAAACGCAATAAGCTTAATGTACCACAGTACTATAGGCACAGTTATCTGACCCCGGATCACTGGTGCACCTGGGGCCATTTTCACTCCGTGCCAAAGCTAAATATAATATAATATTTGGGTTGTCCTTACATTACTACATGTAGACGCGTCCATGGAATCAGAGGACCTTTTCTTCTGAGGCACCTGGGCAGCCTGGAAAAGCAAAGAAAGCATTAAGGTTAATATGAGGCAACAACAAAAGTATAGCTACTCCATGTTTTGATTGGACCTTTACTTGTTTTTGTTTTTTTACGTGACGTTCCCAAGGGCAACTTTCTGGGCCGAGATTACATTTGTGAATTTTTAAAAGGTAGGCTGGACTGTTTTCATTCCTGGAAAGACCTGAGAAGATGTTTTGCCACGTTAAAAGGTCCCATTGCATGACAATTTCACTTTATGAGGTTTTTTAACATTAATATGAGTTCCCCCAGCCTGACTATGCCCCCCCCCCAGTGGTGATAGATGTAAACCAAGCCCTGGGTATCCTGCTCTGCCTTTGACAAAATGAAAGCTCAGATGGGCCGATCTGGAATCTTGTCAGTATTAGGACCACTAAGTTCTCTATAAAAGAGACTTCAGATACAGTATTAGGGGACCACTAAGGCCTATATAAAAGAGACTTCAGATACAGTATTAGGACCACTAGGTCTATATAAAGAGACTTCAGTACAGTATTAGGGACCACTAAGGTCTATATAAAAGAGACTTCAGATACAGTATTAGGGGACCACTAAGGTCTATATAAAAGAGACTTCAGATACAGTTTAGGGGACCACTAGGTCTATATAAAGAGACTTCAGATACGTATTAGGGACCACTAGTCTATAAAAGAGACTTCAGATACAGTATTAGGGACCACTAAGGTCTATATAAAGAGACTTCAGATACATATTAGGGACCACTAAGGTCTATATAAAAGGACTTCAATACAGTATTAGGGACCACTAAGGTCTATATAAAAGACTCAGATACAGTATTGGACCACTAAGGTCTTATAAAAGAGATCAGATACAGTATAGGACCACAGGTCTATATAAAGAGACTTCAGATACGTATTAGAGACCACTAAGGTCTATATAAAGAGACTTCAGATACAGTATTAGGAGACCACTAGGTTCTATAAAAGAGACTCAGATACAGTATTAGGAGACCACTAAGTTCTATATAAAAGAGACTTCAGATACAGTATGGGGACCACTAAGGTCTATATAAAAGAGACTTCAGATACAGTATTAGGGACCACTAGGTCATATAAAGAGACTCAGATACAGTATTAGGGACCACTAAGGTCTATATAAAATAGACTTCAGATACAGTATTAGGGACTACTAAGGTCTATATAAAAGAGACTTCAGATACAGTATTAGGGACCACTAAGGTCTATATAATATATAAATATATATATAAACAAGCATCCAAAGAGCACCATGTCATGGGACCTTTAAAGTTCCTGTCCCAATATCTCAAAACACTTACAAATCCAGGGAAGTCGTAGTCAATGCCGTGAGCGGCGAGCCTCTTGCGGAGCTTTGCTTCTTTCCGCAGGAGTTTGTCTTTCATCTTGGTCACCTGCTCTTCTGTGTGGGTCTTGTTGTAGCATGAGACAGCGGGATGCGAGGGCTTTTTAAATTCCCTTTGGGAGCCGACAAACAGCATCTCATGCACCTTCTCCGGTGGAATCACGTTACCTGGGAAAACCGCAAGAGGCAACGTTGGAGGAATTCACACATACAGTGAAATTGTGATCTAACAAAAGTGTAAATACAAGCACAAAAAAATCTCTGTACTGTACAGATTAAAAAAAAAAATTCAATTAAAGCTATAGTGCGTTGTGTCTGTCTCCCCCATGAGGAATTTAAAGTAATGACAACAACACTGGCAAGCCTTTGGTGATTGTGCAGAGCAGGAATCATCCATCCATCCATCTTCATCCGCTTATCCGGTATCGGGTCGCGGGGGCAGCAGCTCCAGCAGGGGACCCCAAACTACCCTTTCCCGAGCCACATCAACCAGCTCCAACTGGGGGATCCCGAGGCGTTCCCAGGCCAGGTTGGAGATATAATCTCTCCACCTAGTCCTGGGTCTTCCCCGAGGTCTCCTCCAGGTTGGACGTGCCTGGAACACCTCCCTAGGGAGCCGCCACGGAGGCATCCTTACCAGATGCCCGAACCACCTCAACTGGCTCCTTTCAGGAATCATGCTGGAGATTAATAGACTCGTATGTGAGCAACGCTTACATTTGATGAGTCTCTCTCCCATGAGGTAATTGTTCATGGTCTCAGCAACGATTCTGGCTACTTCATCACAGTCAAACTCTATGAATGCATAGCCTTTGCTTCCACCTGTCTGAGACAACGACAGACAAAAGAAAATGAGTTTCACGACACACCTGCATTCGATGCTTCCCATTGAATGCGTTTAAACTACATATTATTTTCGGTTTCCTTGTGCTATTGTTGGCACATGGGTTTTATCACTCTGCCATTGGGTGAGCAGGTGATAAGCTTAAACGCACCACAATACTTTAGGCTCAGTTATCTGACCTCAGACCATTGTCAGATCTGGGATCATTTTCACACTGAGCCAAAATTTCAGCAGGATCAATTCCACAATGTCCAGTCAAACAGATGGGACAGCGGTATTATCTAAAATCCAAATCTTTATACAAGCTCCATTCGCAATGCACAGAATAGGAAGCAATGAAAACATGGAGGCTATTTGTTTTCTTCATCTTTGTGAAAACATTATTCTCTGGTGGAAATCAACTGAATTAGGCCCGGTAAGGTTAGGTTTGTAAAACGCGCAGGCCTATTTAGTTCTCAAAGTCTGCTTTATTGTCAATTTCTTCACATGTCAAAACATAAAAAGAGATCGAAATGACGTTTCCCTCTATCCCACGGTGGAGACAAGACATATTTAACCAATTAGGTCCACAGACAAACATAACATTCAAGTAAACAATATAAAAAGTAAAAATAAGAAGACATACAATGAGGAAAATAAGAGCAGCAATAGTTCTCATCTCTGTTACCTTTTTACTCCTGGACAGCCGCAGTCTCAGGACTTTCCCAAACTGTTCAAAGTAAGTTTTGAGCTGAGGTTCGAACAGCCCCCGGGGAAGGTGACCAACATAAACCACTCCAGGGGTCAAACGGCCCCCCTGTAAAAAAAGGAAAAAGAAATTAGAACAAAATATAATAAACAAGAGGAAAAAGTTAAACGGAAGATACATTTACATTTGTAAAGTGTGCAATTAAAAGCAAGAACCATGTCAGATATTTGATGGTTGCACATTTCAACTAATTCATAAAACGGATATTGTTCTAAGTGACGTTGAATGTGCTTCAATGGGTAAATTGCATATACGAAAGGCAAGACAGGCCGTTTACATTGCAGCCATCTTGACATGTCACGTTTAGCTCACTGTCATAGCTTACCAGGACTGGACAGAACAGAGCAAGCGGAGGTAAAGGTTAAAGAAGCAAGCTTGTGACCGGGAGGTCGCGGGTACGATCCCCAGACCGACAGGATCAAATCTGGGTGGGGAAAGTGAAAGAGCAGCATAGGTCCCTCCTTCACTACCACCATGGAGGGGCCCTTGAGCAAGGCCTTTAACCTCAAACCGCTCCAGTGGAGCTGCTCAATTTATAAGGAATATTTTTTTGGAATACAAAAAATGTATATTAAACTAGTAATGATTATATAACAGTCTTTAAACGCACAATAATGCGCATTGTATGAATTAAGGTAAGGACGGGCAACGTAAAGTTAGCTTTGAAAGAGTCCTGAGTCCCAACGAGGCCTCTATGGTAACGGCGAGGGAGCGCGTGACCCTCCACCGAACAAGTATGTTTCACTACGCGGCTTATTTTTAATGAACAGCTCTCGCGGTATCTGACAGTAGCTAACGTTAAATAATAGAAAGAAGACCTAGCCATGGTAACGTTAGCAGCAGTTGCATTCACGTACCGTTAGCTAAAATTTCCAATAAGGCCACAAAATCCGACAGGTTACAAAAAAGCGTCACACACGTTTAATTTAGAAGTAAGACGGTACTGTTGGACGAACAAAGCAATAGAACCATCGTGTCATGTGATTTTTTTTTAGGATTATTTTCAAAGGCCACAATTTCATGTCGACCCACCTTGCTGGATTTATTCTTCTTCGCTTCCTGCACCTTCTTCTTGAACTCGGACTCTTGTTTGGGGTTCAGCGCCAGCAGCTCCTTGGCCGGCTTCGAGGCCGTTTCTGCTTTGCTTTCTGTCATTTCGATTAAGTGGTGATACGATGAAAATATTGTAGAATAAAAACAACACCGTCAGACAACTCTGTAGCACGAACGACGCACGTTGGTCTCTCCATCCGGTTGCCCATGTGGTGAGTCTCCGGGTGTCAGTGAAAGCGGCGTGGAGGAAGACGGTTCTGTGTTACGTAGAGCCGGGTCTCCAGACAGCGCCGCCTACAGGCATGGCGGATACCGTCTTCTCTGGATATGTTCCTGTGTCCACCAGATTATTCATTATCCCATAAAAGCTGCCATTTCCATTTATGTTTTTTGCTTTAATTGTACTTTTGACTTCAGCTTTGCTGTATATAATAAATATATATTTACAATATGTCTGGCGTCTCTGCTGCTTTCTTCACACATGTATCTGCCAATTCATTACCCCCTGCACCGTTATGAGCTGGTACCCATGTAAATGCAGTATGCTATGCTATGATATTGCTCTCCACCCACATCAAAGTCATCCATATTGCTGTCATTTCCGCCATGTATACAGCTGTTTCATCATTAATTATTGTCTCTTATTATTATATATTATTATCTTCTCAAAAGCATCAGGATATAAAATGACTCCTTTATATAGCCTTTAAATTATCTTTTATTTAACAAGATTTTATTCTATGACTTATTATATTCTAATGATAACATATTAGCTCATAATTTTGACTATTATTCTGCATATATTTGCACAATGCACATATCATGCATATGCGCTAAGGTATTGTAATACATAATATGTACACAGCCTTTAAATTATCTTTTATTTGACAAGTTTTATTCTATGACTTATTATATTCTAATGATAACATATTAGCTCATAATTATGACTTATTATATTCTGCATATATTTGCACAATGCACATATCATGCATATGCGCTAAGGTATTACATGTATACAGCCTTTAAATTCTCTTTTATTTCTTATTCATTTTATTTCATTAGTTCTTTAAATGGTGGTAGTTATCTTGTTGTGTTATTATTACTTATCTCATAATTATTAGAGGATAAGACACGTTTGTTCTTGCTGTGTTTTCTCCGTCTTTATGACTTATTATAATAAAAAAAAAAAAAAACAGAGGTCATTTTGAAATAAATAATCCAACTGTTTAAAAATGTAACAATACAACAAAAAGGGAGGAGCAGAAGAGGAGATGGAGAGAATAAAAACCAAAGGGGGTGGAGGAATATTCAGCAGAGCACACAGCAACATCAGTGGCCTCCGAACGCACAACATGGCAACAAAAATCATCTACTTCACAGTGAACGGGAGACCGGAGCGGGCCGAGTTCCCACTGGACTGCCCTGCGCAGGATGTGAAAGGTAGGAGCAGACAACAATCACACTGTTTCAAGTTCACTTCTTCATATTAAAGAAGTATTTCAAGGTGTGTGTCGGACTGTACGCACACACACGCACCTGCAATTCTAGTGTTTGAAAAATTGACATCATCCATTTTTTGCACACTTGCCAATCTAATCTGATAGAAGGTTGACCCCCGTGTTGTCTTCCCGTTGACCATGAACTCGCCCTTCCAGTTCAAAATTGAAAAGAAACTTTTTGTGCTTCTCTGATGGTTTTTATCGGGGTTTTTTTCTGAGTTATTTCTCACTTTTTCCAGCTTTTGGTGCTTTTTTTTTAAAAAACACGAGCTGGTTCAATAACAGGTTTTTTTCACTTATTCTTGGAATTCATGGTCAACAAACCTCATTTGTACCAAATCATACAATTGTCTTTAGTTAAAAAGGCAGAAATTCTGAATTGTTTTGAATAGTTAAGGATGTTGACTGGATCACAGATGGGTAGATGTCAAAGTTTAGTCTGGGTACTGTTTTAAAACCATTAAAAAACTCAATAAACTCAAATTCAAATGCTGTGAGATTAAATAAAACACCCAAAACATTCAGTGAAAGTAATCATTAATTTGACTGGAATGTTGTATGGAATCATCCATGTTATTGTAGGGTAATTTGGTTGAAAGAAATCCATATTTCTGATATAAAACACTTTGAAAGGGGTCAATTTGACCCCAGGACAACACAAGGGTTAAGAAAATGTAAATACCTGATTTGTTAGTGTGAGTTGTTTCACTGAAGACACACACACACACACACACACACACGTTCCAACAGCTTCTTTTACAAACCAAAGAAGAAAAACACCTCGATTACAGACGCCAATGAAAGAATTGGATGCGTGTCATGGAGGTTGTCTGAGCTACAGACAGCGATGCAGCTGCTACTGACAGCTCCCCACCAGTTACACACTGTAGGTTACAGGCCTTGTCTTGCATTGGCATCACAAGATCTACATGTTATGCATATCTTATAATATGAACGAGCATCGTTTTTTTTTAGCAGTAGTTGTTAGTTGTAGGTAACTCATGTTGAACCAGAATCAGAAATCAGAAAAGGGTTTGAATGGAATTTGCCTTGGTAATAGGTGCATACATAAACAAACAAACGAATAAATGTGAAATTGATTGCAGTAATCTAACTGTAGAGTTTGCATGCCTCTGTGTCGGTATTCTATAAAAGTGGTTTCTTTAATTTCAAACACTTTATAAAGAGCTCATAAGCAGAGACTAAATGTCAGTTATAAGCCATTATCAAGAACGACATTTGGGTTGCCAAGTTATGGAAACATCTTTTTGGCCTTATAGGTTTATCCTTCACATTCGGTATGTATGTAAATACTGTAAATGTATTGTTATTGGTGTGAAAGAATCCAATCTCAATTGTTCTGTGGTCCACATCCGATGGTCTACTGGTTTGGCCCCTGTGAGTAGATTCTGAGAGCAGTGGCAAGCACTCAGAGAACAAAGTGACACAAAGCAGGGTTCAGTTCACAAAGTCCTGAAGGTTTAATGGGACACACAAGGACGTAGACGTTTTCTAAAAAACGCTCCATTCCCTCAGATGATGTGAGGATATATAGATAAGAAAGGGTCACCAGAGGAAGATTCAACGTGTTCACACAAATAAATCTTCACAAAGGAAAACAGTGTCACAGACAAGAGAGGCTTTATTCAGAGTTTTCACAGAAAGGAATGTTACATATTCACGACACATATAATATTGGTCATCCATTAAGTTGTTGGAAAAAAAAATGATCCTCTGCGGCCCTTTTCCTGAAGCTAAACGCTCATACGGTCCCATTAGTCAAAGGGATTTTGCACAAACTGGCAACTCGAAAATTGTTATCATCACTGGTTATATGATAACAATGGTCTAATTGATCTATAAGGCTTTAGTCAGCTGTTAACAATTAATAAATCATTTAGTTACAACTCATAAACCATATGTGAAGGGTTACTTTTAACAACAGGACCCTGAAAGCTTGATAAAACAATCCCAATTCAAGGACCACTTACTAGTTTTTCCAGGACCTTCAAACCACAATCCATGGTCTTCCTTAGCCGTTGAGGAGGAGTGGAAAATGGTTTCTCAGGACACAGTTTGAAATGAACGGTGAGCCGTTGTATCCAGATCTGTTCCGCGCTGCAGCCGAGGCAGGACCCCATGACATCCTGAAGCTGTACAACCCCAGGGGCAACATCGTCAACATCTCCCTGAGCCTGGAGCCCAACAGCCCCAACTCCTGCTACAAGCTGGAGGTTGTGGCCGCCGACTGCAACAGTGAGCCGTTAGGTATCTGTAACTTTGCACCATGGGAATTGCAGTGCCTCGGTTTAGCAGAAAAAGGGTGACACTCTCCCTTCTATTCTTGTCGTTTCAGGTGCGGAAATTGCTGGTGCGCTAGGATTTGACCTCTTCACCATGGAGAAAAGGTAGGCATGCTGGGAAATAAGAAATCAAGACATACGTAACGGTATTCTTGAGGAAATATATAATTCATATATAATGTGAAAAGTCAATAAAACAAATGAGATTTTGGGAAGCGTCAGATTTTTGGCATTTGGGTGCAATCGACGCAGGATAGATAGGCGGTGCTTTGAGACTTTGAACAACATAGAACAAAGACATCTGACGGTGTAATGAGTTAACAGATCTCACTGAAGTTGTGTGATCTCAGGCTGCAGGGCCTGGAGAAGAAAATCCTGATGGAGGCCAGTGAGACTCCTGCAGTGGTGTATGAGATGAAGAAACAGGTGGATTCATTCCGGGAGAAACTAGAGGTATTGACAAAGTACTCTGGTTTAAAGCTACTCTGGAAATTTTGGGAGATAGAATGGAACCTATTTCTATTTTTAAGAAGAAGAAAGTTTATTATTGGTCACATACAATCATACAGTACAGTACAGGGAAATGTAACCTCTGCATTTAACCCATTCTGTGGACAGTCACACACAGTGTGTTGGGGTTCAGTGTTCGAGGACATGTTGACATGTGGCGGGAGGAGCCTGGGATCGAATGATCTGGTGGTTGAGGTCCAACCCGCTCTACCTCTGAGCCACAGCCAACGTATGATAATACAACGGCGTAATCATCTGCATAGCGAGGTTTTTAATCCTCATCCGAAAAAGAAACATTACTGATCCCGGAAGTCAGGAAGAGGTGTTTGTTTTGTATAAATTGGGTTGTTATTATAACGAAAGGCCCACAGTCACTTAGGATAATTGAGTTGCTTTGTATTTTAAAAGCTGCACTTATCAATGTATTTTGCATGAATGATGAATTAAATGATGTGTAATGTGAAAGGGGTTGCTCATAGTGATGACCCCAGGAGAATTATCACCTGTATCTGCAGAGCTTTTTACTCTCTTACTTTGGTTTGCTGCATGGGCTAAAAACTCTGCTCATCACCCTTCTTTCCAGCATCAGCAGCCAGCTGTTTACAGGTCATTTGTAATCCTATCGGCCTATTTGTCGAAGGGCCAATGGGGATTGGATGTGTCGACGGATGTGTTGCTTGCTCTGACTTCCAGCTCTATGCTGATTGGATTAAATTTTCTGATACATTTTCAGAGTGTGGAGCATCTGAGCTGGCTGGGGTTGTTCAAAGACCTGTCAGATGGAACACACAAACCCTCCCCGTTCTACCACAAGAGAACCCTGCATAAAACCAGGAAGGAGTGTGAGCACGTTCGGGAAAAATTTCTTCAAATGAGGCACGTTCACGTGCAAAACTCACTGAGAACTACTGCCCTCCATATATTCTATGTTTTAATTTATATAGTAATTATTAATGCTAATGTTGTAACCTTTGCAGCTCCCTGGAGATGTCGGAGGAAGTGAGGCAGTTCTTAAAGACGCCAACCTTTGATAACTGGTAAGTTTAAATGTAGTCTATATCCACGATGTTCCACTTCCAGGATTGTTCCGGTGCAGTTGGAAATTCTGTCGGATGTCCTCATTTCGTCCGGTAGTCCGTCCCATTCCTCTTCCTTCATGTTGGCATTCTAACCTATCTGTCAAATCTGAGGACTATGGTAACCTGGTCCTCAGATCTCTGCAGGGTAATTCCAGACAGCTAGCTAGACTATCTGTCCAATCTGAGGACTATGGTTCCCTGGTCCTCAGATCTCTGCAGGGTAAATCCAGACAGCTAGCTAGACTATCTGTCTAATCTGAGGACTATGGTTACCTGGTCCTCAGATCTCTGCAGGGTAAATCCAGACAGCTAGCTAGACTATCTGTCCAATCTGAGGACTATGGTTACCTGGTCCCCAGATCTCTGCAGGGTAAATCCAGACAGCTAGCTAGACTATCTGTCCAATCTGAGGACTATGGTTACCTGGTCCTCAGACCTCAGCTCTGGATACTTCACCCCGTGCGTTGTCGTGATTGGTCGTAGTGTTATCCAATTGCGTGCAGTGAGATTTTCAAATGCACGCTTGGTTCCGCCACTCGAGATGAGTGACTTTATTACTCGATGCCAGACCCTTAATCTTTTGGATTTGGTTCTGGATTTCCAGGCTCCAATGTTGTGTGTGCATGATCTCCGCCACCAGATGGCGCCGGCCCAGAGTCAAACGTTTAGCTCCGCCCACATATAGCCCAACCCCGATCTGGGTACTGCCTTCAGGTGCAATTGTGATTTTGTCAAAACAGTGTTTCTTATGCTGTCTGCCAACGACTCCAAGGCCTACTAGTGAGGTGCATGGATGTGATGTTCTCAGTATTAAATAAACTCATATAGTATGTAAATTCAAACAATATTTGAATTGGGTGTTTTGCTGTGTTGTCAGACTTTCGCCATGAAGCTGCCCGTTTTCCAACAACGTCTCCAAGTTATGTCACAAATGATTATTGGGACATTTGAAGGAAATACAGAGGAAGTTTATGGTCACTGTCAACTGACAAGATGGTTCTATAGCTTAAAACAGACACTGGTTGCCTGATGTCTCAGCATAAACAGCACCATTCTCCCTTATTGAGGCAAAAGAGACAGTGAGTGAGAAAGCTATATGTAAAAACTGTCATTTATTTAATGTGGCTGGGATTTTTAACATACTGCTGAAGTAGGATTCCTACTGTTTTTGGGGAATTTTTGGCAGGTAGGTGATCTGTGTGTTCTTTTACTGGGTTAGTGGTCCTTGGTCTGAAAAGCTTTGAGGAACACTGCACTAATGGCCCCTGCAACATCAGATTTTCTGGTTGTCTTTGTGCTGGGGTCATCATCACTAACAGAGAACCGGTTTCCTCAGAGTACAGAGACAGTACAGTGCCTCTGATGCTCTTGAAGAGGATGGAAGACAACCCCCTTTTCTTCTGATCGACACACTCATCTCAATATGAATGGGCCTGCCGAGGGCTCACAAATCAAAACGGTCTTCATAACCGGGCTTAATCAACAAACCATGTTCTGAAGTGAGCTCCATGGACACGAAGAGGATGCTGCATTCAATGGTCCTCTTTTCATTTGTCAAAAGGCTTTTGTAGCAAATCCACAATGGCGGTGGTTGATAAATATGCAGTTATGCAGGTTACAGAATGAGAAGGGAAGCTGGGGGGGCCACATAATCATAAGAAATTACCGGACTCCTTTAAACCGTAACAAAACATGTTTTTCTTAACTTATGTCATAGATGTATTATAAAGGATAAGGCTAACAAAAAGTAACAATGTTTTAGTTAACAACTTGAAAAAATATATAAGGCTCAACATTGTCCTAAAGCAGCTGGGCATTGTGGTATTTAGCAAACGTTTCTCAAACAGAAGTAAATTGCATATTTTTAGGGGAAAAATGAATGCCAATAGAGAGGATTTTGGTGAGGTTTGTCTGGAAGCCCTTTGCTTGTTGATTGTGGCATCACTATGCCGTTGAGACTAATGAGTCAAAATATTAATTTCACCATTTCTTTAGGTGAGTTGCCTTCATTAACCCATTTGTTTTGTTATAGTTTTTATCTCATCAGCATTACAGCAATATCAGTAATAGTGTGCCCTCACATGGTGTTGTATATTTGTGTGTATGCGTGTGTGTGTGTGTGTGTGTGTGCAGGCAGTGGGAGGACGCAGAGATCATGGTGCTCTTGCAGGTCATGTACACAGATTTAGATTTCATAGCAGCATTCAACATTGAGCCTGAAGTACTGCAACAGTTCCTGTTCGAGGTCTATCGAAGATACAACAACATCCCTTTCCACAACTTCAAGCACTGCTTCTGTGTTACCCAGATGGTGAGTGTGTGTGTGTGTGTGTGTGTGTTATTGGTGGAGGACATCTGGCTCTCAGGGTGGAGAGGGGATTCAAATCACTGCACTAAATCCACCTTTAAACGTAGACGTGTTCCACCAAAACAACTTCCTTCCCGAGGCTGTTTTTGCGTTGGCACAGTGGCTCCGTCAGGCGCTTGGCACCGCCCAAGACGATTCTGATTGGTTCAAAGAAATGCCAGAGAGCACATTTTTCTCCTATCCCAGGATACTCTGTGGACTAGCCAGACCTTCCTCCACAACGCTGTGGAGGAAGGTCTGACAATGCAAGACTAAACTGACTTTAAACTATCATCTTTAATGAATTGTCTGAGTAGGATCAAGCAGTGGCTAAATGACAACTTTTTAATGTTGAACTCAGCCAAGACTGAAACTTTAATTATTGCTCCGGAGCAGAGCATCCCTCAGATTAAGAAACACATTGGTGACTTAGGCTCGTCTGTTCAGCCCAGTCTCAGGAGCTTAGGTGTTGTTTTTGATGCGGCCATGTCTCTGGAGAAACACTCGAAACTTCAAAGATAAGAGCCTTGGTGTCAAAAGCCGAGTTGGAGATGATCATTCGTGCTTTCATCTCTTTTTATTTGCCTTAATAAGAAGGATCTTTGTCGTCTCCAGACTTCATTGGTTACCAGTGATATTTAGAATGCCCTACAAGGACAGGCACCCCCGTACATCTCTGACCTGATACAGCTGCGTACATCCTCACGCAGTCTGAGATCAACAGGCCAGAGACTATTAGTTTCCCCCCTTACACATTTTAAAACCAGGGGGGACCGCTCACTTCAAGTTGTTGCACCTAGGTTGTGGAACGCTTTGCCTCCTTCCATGCGCTGCTTAGATTGTGTGGTAAACTTTAAAACTCAGTTGAAATCTCTGCTTTTTAAAGAGGCTTTAACTCGATTGTGGGTGGTTAGGCTGGTCTTATGTGTACGTGTTATTCTTTGTTTTTTGTGATGTATTGATTTATGGAGTTGTTAAATGCTTCCTTTTGTTGTGAAGCACTTTGTGATCTTCATCTGAGAAAAGTGCTATACAAATACATTTTACTTACTTACTTACTTACTAATCGTTTTCATACTAGTAGATGTCGGCCTCATTTTTCCACACCATTTAGGCCCACATCTCACCATCTCCATTTCCCAGTCTGTAATTCTTTTTTGAATCTCTGAGCAGATGTATGGTTTGATCTGGCTGACGGACCTGAAGAGTAAGATGGACAGCATCGACCTGCTGATCATGCTCACCTCGGCAGTCTGCCACGACCTTGACCACACAGGGTACAACAACGCCTATCAGGTATGGGAATGACTCTCTTTGTGCACCTGCAGACAATGATTCCTTGCTGAGCCCCAACCAGAGCTGAATGTGATAGTCATCCTGGAAGATACACACTGCTGAAGCCTCATACTAACTTCAGCGGAATACCTCAAACGCCTTTTTACCCAGAAGTTTCATTTACATTTTAGCATACATTTAGCCTATTATTTAAGCAGTTGCACTTTTTGTTTTCCCATTCTGTATATATTTAAATATTTGTTCTTATATTTTATTCTTATTCTTATTCTTATTCTTATTCTTATT
>NC_045743.1:20419939-20420010 GCF_008692095.1 Etheostoma spectabile | reverse complement strand
ATTCTTATTCTTATTCTTATTCTTATTATTATTATTTCATGTATACTGTATGTATGTATATTTTTTACTAT